>NC_133205.1:39635512-39650512 GCF_958299795.1 Porites lutea
CTGATTGGTTCCTTAACAGGCAGAAGGACATCAGAGATGGCAAATACTCACAGGTATAGAAATTAATGTGAAAACTTGATGCAACCCTCCAAGTTGCTACCATTTTAGCCACCATGGTTACTTAAATTTAAATACAAGTGAAGTCTAGCCTGTGTTGCAGATGTACTGTAATCTAACCTTGGTTATATGCAGGAGTGTCTGCGAAGCAGCACCAAGATCTTTGTTCTGGGCTCCCTAAGGACTCTACGAATTACCAGAAGTGCATTTTGAGTTTCCTTTCCAACTGATTGGCAAATTGACAATGGCTTTTTTAACATGCCAATCACGGCATGTACTTAAATTCTGGTACACAGTTGGGGCCCATTAAAAGGATTTCAGTGCTGTTTCGTGGACAAACTTAACCACGAATTAATAATTTTAGTTTTGTCTTTGGCGCAGGCTCAAAAAGTTGTTCTGAATCATGAAAAATGTCAATTCTAATTGATCAGATGAGTGCAACATCAATAAGTATTATTATTCTGGATTTTTCTACTTAATTGAGCACTTAACAAAGTCCAAAAGCTTAACATTTTGAAATAAACATCAATGAAACCTGACCTGAAACTTGCATTTTTGTACAGCTCTACTGAGTCTTTTGCCCAGCACATGACGTTTTGATCTTGTGATGCATGACAATTTGCATTGAAGCAATCAAATTACAGTAAACTTTGCTTGTCGTTTTCTTCAAACACTAAGAAATGCATGCGTGGCCAATCTCTGTAGGTACATCTGTAGTCTTTTTAACTAGACTGCACATTTTATAGGTATGTATTTTGGCATTCACTTGTAGAGGGAACTAATAACTGTAGACTTGAGTAACATGAAAGCCACGCAGTTGAACGTTTTGTAACTAAAACTTAAAGCAATGATTGCGGGTAAAACTATCAGCATTTTGGATTACTGTAATTATTGTTAGTGATGATAAAGTAAAAAAAAAATGGTTGTTATCTCTTGAGTGGTACTACGGTTCATGTTTGTTTCAGTGAATTGTAAAGCAAGTTTAGATTACCAAATTTATTGGAAAATATCTTTCACAAGATACATTTATAACAAAATTGTTTGGGTGCAAATGAACTGATAAGAAATCTGTCACATTTAACAGATATTGTTTTGGCTGTATATCCTGGCACTTGAAATTAATTCCAAAGAGTTTTTTGTCAAATGGCCTCTGAAGAAAACTATTAACTTGGAAGGTTGTGATGTAGTTATTTTTAAATGATTTCATAAACTGCGCTTAACAGTGCAATGCCTTGTTGCCTTCAGATACTTGCTAACAATCTTGAAAGCAAGCTTCGTGAAGATCTTGAGAGACTGAAGAAGATCCGTGCTCATCGTGGTCTTCGTCATTACTGGGGGTAATTATCTTCTTATTATTTGTGTTTTAAATGAAATGATATTATGTGTTGAGAGAAGAACACAGATGGGAATTGAACCCATAACCTCCCATACACTAGTCGGATGCTCTAACCACATTTTGTCATGGAATTTTTAAAAGTTTTAGTGGAGTTGTCACTAAGATTTCAAGTTGCCAGGTAAATGCAACAAGTACATGTAGGCATGGAATCAAATAGCTAGGGATTTCTTTTGGTTCTATTTTTCTTCTATTTTCCAATGAATGTAGTCGTGGGAAATCCCTGGTGCCCGGCTCTTAACAACAGCCCTGAAAGAGTTACTGTTACATATTGTACACTGCAGCCTCTGAGATCTAAATTCAGTAATTGTTCTATTATTCATTCAAAATGTTTCTTAATTCTTTACAGCCTTGCCGCCTTGCCTCAAACATTTGTCCGATTCTCATAACCATAATTTTACCTTTTTTTTCAGTCTGCGTGTGCGAGGACAGCATACGAAGACCACTGGTCGCAAGGGCAGAACTGTTGGTGTTGCCAAGAAGAAGAACTAAATTGTTACCACCATTGTGCTAAATGTAATAAAGAGCAGCATGAACATAACACTTGAGAATATGTTTGATATTTGTATGAAAGTGAACATGATCTTGATTCTTCACAGTTTAATGAACAACCTAAGTGGATGAAAATTCAGGCTTGACTAGGAAGCAAACCCTGACCTTTGGGATGACTGGACACAATGCTCTATCCGTTGAGCTAAACCAACTGGAGAGCAGGCCATTGTGAGGCCATTTTTCAACCATTTAGGCTAAACTGCAAAGATCATGTTCACTTTCATATCTTTAACTGCTGTTCAAAATTAATATGATTCATTTCATATATTTCAATTCTTTGATATTTATTTTTTGTTGAAACAATCAGCATTTTGAACAACTTCAAATATTTGAGTTGCAAAGACCTGGAACCCTCTTTACCTCATGCCCCGTTTTGACATTCCTCTTGCAATGCAACATGGAGGTGTGTTCATGCATGTATTTGACCTTAATTTGCCACTCCATGAGCTGCAGGGAGGTTGGATACAAGCTTTGGTAGCCTGCGAGCAAGCTCTCCATTTGGGGGAGTCGTGAGAAGTCACACGAGACCAGCACATGAAAGGAGACGCAAGGTAAATGGAGAGCTTGCTAGCAGGCTAAAGCTTTTGGTTGCAACAACCTCTGGGGTTGTCTGAGTGAACAAGCATTTGCTATGATTGGCTGATGACATCCAGAGTCAACCTGTTATTGATTATACTGAATGCCCTAATGGTAAGAAATCTTTGTGCCAAACGTTTGTACCCATTCCCTATTCAAAATGTGTGAAAACACGGCTCAACCTCTGCAGAAAAAAAAAAGGAAACTGGGTCGAGTTAACTTTCGCAAAGACTTCTGGGACTGTTACTAGGGACAGGGAAAAAATTGACCAATAGCTGACCGGGACGTCTAGAGTAACGATCCCAGAAACCATCGCGGGATGCACTTCAACACCAGTTCCCTTCTCGTGCCTAACGTGGCGAATAACTGTCATTGAAAACTCAACACGAAAGAATGTATCTGCCCAGATAAAAAGTGACTGTTTGTGGGAAAAGAGCCATTGGTGGTAGAGGTCGACTTGTGGTTAAATAGTTTCGAGAATCCTGTAGAAAAAAACAACAACATAAAAAAAAAACACGCAAAAACCAACATTTTCTGTGCTGGATCGTAGAGTCCCACGGGAAAAAAAAATTACAGTCATGGAATGGAAAGTTATATTTGCACAAAGTGTTACCGTCCTCTTTTCCCCAGTCTTCATTTTCTTTTTTTCGCGCTGGCTTTTTTTCCTGTTCGTCGCTGAATCCGGGTGAACATGGAAACTTTAACCAAGGACGGCTGCACAGTGGCTATAGGCTCTTTCAAAGCGTTAGTCAGCTAAAGAGGTTTTACAAGCGCCTCCAATCATTGCCAACACCCATTTACTGAAAGCAATCGTGTGTAAAATACGACAGCATATTTGGGAGGTAGGCAACCACTGACAATGGTGGAAGAACCGAACAGAGTAACCTTAACTAAAACCGCGCCTAACGCTTGATTACATATTTCTACCATTTCGTTGAACATTTCATGCGCCGAACCTGGTGCTTAAAAAATCTGGCATTTTTATCTGGAGTTCGAGAGTCTGCAATTCGGCCGTGTTTTCCCCCCTTGGTAAGGCATTCTAAAGCTGTAGCTTGTCTGCGATACTGGTGCCCTCGTCCTCTGGGGTCTGTCTTCAGATAGAGAACGGCGACGGCAACGATAGCCTGCGAGCAAAGCTCTCCATTTGGGGGAGTCGCGAGAAGTCACGCGAGAACCGCTTGCTCGCAGGCTACAGCAAGAAGAACGTCAGAAAAGCAATATGTTTAGGCGTCGCTTACAGAGCATGAGCAGTATAATGTACTCCAAAACCTTTTTCTTCTGTCCATTCGAAAACGAACTCTTTCGAAAACCTGTGTTTTAGATGCATAATTTTTAGGACGCAAATTTTCAACCAATCAGAAGCACTACCAAGATCTGGGTAGTGACATATGTCATCAGTATGGAATTTTTCCGCTCGTTTCTCAGACGTCATTTCGCGGGAAGACCAGTGGTGGCCTCGCCAAATGTCGGCTGTATTCTCAGACCATTTAAAAAGCCACAAAAAAAAGTTTGAAAAAAACGATAAAATTTATTTGTCAGGCACTGGACAATTACGAAAAAATTAATAAAACTTTTGCTCAGTGTAATAATTAGTACTGCTAGCTTTTGTCCAAGGATGTAATCTGTAACATAACAACAACAATCACAGGCTTGTATTGTTTAGTTTATTTTGCCCTGGATTGAAATCTATCCAGAGCAGATTTCTTCTCAAGGAATCTACTTTCATTCATTTGATTAGCTCTTGTTTCTTTTCGCTTGTCCTGTATGGCTTGTCTTATTTCCTCCTGTATCAAGACAAAAAATATCATGTTGATACTTATTACTCCGCCTAGAAATGATGGAAAAACTAGTCTCCTCTTTATTTAGTACAACAAATTTTAATTACTTTAACATAAAATTAATAATTTTCCCAAACTTTCCAAGGCCTATGCCAAATGTCGAGCTTTTCACGAGACGAACCAAACTCTAATTTGGGTCGACCTAAGTTTAAGTTTAAGTTCGTCTGTTACGTCGAACTTAGGACGCGTCCAACCATGCAACTGAATCAGACCAAAAAGCAATTTTAGTAATTTTTTTTTTCCCGAACGGGCGTAAATATAGTTATCACACAATTTTTTTCATACATTAGTTTAGTTCGTCACATATAAAGAACGACGAATAGACCGTGTTGGACGATCGAAACTCATTCAGACGAACTTAACTTAGCCAGACGTCGAACTTTTCATGAACTTAACTCACTAAGTTTGGTTCGTCTCATGAAAAGTTACACGTTTGGCCTAGGCCAAAGATGAGAAACGTTTTGAGCTGCTTCACTAGTTATTTTTAGAAAACTTTCTTCAGTTACAAATTTCTTATCAATGCAACGCTTTGTTTTGGTTAGTTTTTTTCTGCGTTCACGACACAAACTGATTTCAGTTGTGACATTTACACAACTGACCTTGCGCAAAATTCATTTCGTCGTATTGCAGCACCTTTACATGGATAGCCAATGTAAGGCAAATTATCAGTGGCAGATCCAGGGGAGGGGCACGCCCCCTCCTTCTTTTTAGACCAAACGGAGGCCCGAAAGGCCGAAAAAGTGTTTTTTTTAACAGGTAACGCGCATCCTAAATCACAGGCAACGACTGGGAACGAGGCTGGTTAAAATTCAAATGGTTCGCAAGTTTCCCTCGGATGAACAAAGAGAAAATGTTTAACCATTTCTGTGTGAACAAATTGTCAGATAAAATTTTTAGGTCGGACGAAGAATTAGTCCAGTACCGTGTTAACGTAACCTAATTTAGATGTAGAGAATCATTCCAAAAAAATGAAGCTATTCTTTGAACCTCAAAAAAATCATTTGCTTACCCGTTTCGTTTCTTCTTGATGGCCTTTCTTTCGAAGATGTTGCTTCTTTGACGAGCTCCTGCCTTTTGTTTTGAATTTTGGTTCGAACTTCTCCTTGGCATTGGATTCCTGGAAATGGATAAAACAAAAGACACCTTTGCTTGACAACGATGGCTCACAATGGAGCGATGACAAGCTATTTCCAAGTTGCCTCAAGCCTCTGTTTCAAAGCGAGTCTAAGGGCGAAGCCATTTTTCTCATGCAAATAAAACTCATTTAAAGAGAGGTTTGCACTTAGCCTCGTTTTAAAATTGAGGGTTTTCGGAACTCGGAAATGGCCTATTATTACATTTCGTGGTAAGACGGGTTTAACAATGTCTTTTTTGGAAATGATCACGTTTACCGCAAACGGCAGATGGAAAGTGGCAGTGGTACTAACTAGGCAGACTGTGGCGGATTGACATGCATACTCCAGCACTGATCTAACAAAAGTGCCCGAATAAAATTGCACCAGATTATTAGACCCATAATTTCCAGCTCTCTTTAACTGCTTAGGAAGATAGAGGCGTTCAGCTGGTTCCACTGGAGATCATCGCTAATCATAACGCTGACAACTCTTGCAGTGGAAATTCTCCCGGCGAGGGTGAGATGGTGGTGATCTTTTGCAGCATTTTTATTGGTCGTCTGTGCCGTGATGTAATTGCCTATGAAGACTGTAAATGTGAGTGGCTCCTTTCGATTTGTCTCTTATAGGCTTCTGTACATTATGCTGTTGTTTCTCCACTAAAAAATGCTCAACTTTGATGCTTCATTTTTCCAAATTAAATGGTCGGTTGCTCCTCGAAAAGTCATTAAACATGCTCGGATAATGCTCGTTATTCATTCCAAATATTTCGCCGTTTGTGATTGGCTCCAATGCCCCTGCAAGATCTTCATAACCAACCGGCACCGACCATATTTGGAAGAGCAAACCGACCAAATTTAAATATGATTGGAAACGAGACTGCATGGGCAATAGACTCTTAGTCCAATAATCTGACTTTAATACCATTAACTAACGAATAAACTCTCTTTGACTCTAGAGATGACTACCGTCAAAAGATTAGTCACTGCGTGTCAATAACAGTCGTATTCAGTCCTATTCCACCTAAAACTTATGGATTGACTCCTGGGCTCAAACCATTTTCGATGTTTCTCAGTTTTCTATTTAAAAGGGTCCTCCAAAGGGAATATTTCGTTATGTGATTATCATGAGGTAACCAACCCAATTTTCGAGTATACATTCTAGCCGCTGCCGTTTAGAAATGCCCAACCATCTGGAGTATTCATTTCATGAAAATGGCTGGTAATACAAGACACAAGTTAATTATGTGCAAGCACTTTGTTGCCCTCTGTTCCATCCGAGGTCAGACTCATGTAACATTTAAGTTCTCTTATAACGTGCACTTACCTCATCCTCATCTTCATCTTCATCGTTTAAACCCTCCTTTCCAGTGTTTTTCTTTGAAGGCCGATTGACGCGAAGAATGTCCATTGGATCTAATGTTATAAGCTCAGGTTGAATCTGCAAAATATTTGGAAAAATGAAAATGCTTAAAAAACAAGCCTCAAAAAATATTTCTAATATTATATATGATAGTAAAAGATGAAAGAAATCAGTCCAGCTTCTCTTATTGGAGTCTAAACTGAGTAAAGTTCAATTTCTCCCTAATTTCACTCCAGCTAGTTGAAACGCTCAAATGGCTCACTTTAAATTGTATAGGACGAGTACAATGTATGAATATGCTGCACATGTTTTTAATAGGAGTGCTTATTTTGCTACCTTTTCTGTTGTTGGATGTCTGAATTGTGTGCGTTTTTGGATAATAGATTCCTGAATAACACAACCAACATCATGATTTTATAAAAACACTATAGTCAGTGTTGTTATAGGGTTCTATACCTTTTCTAATAAGGCTTTTACTTCAAACTCTTGCCTCTGTTTTTTGGTCTGATAAGGATTGGCTTCCAGGGCGTCAAAATTTGGCTCACCAGCACCTATTTGGTATAAAAACAATCATGTCAAACAAATCAAAAGGAATACCCACTAACTGGCAAAAGGCGACTGCGCCAAAGTGAACGTTCTGGAGCATATTTTTCCTTGATTATAAAACTTAAAGTGTGTTCTCTTTAGGAGAATCCAGTATTAGTTTCTAAACGTCAGTTTCTTTGAATTCGTTCCGACAAAATAAACGAACAATCTGAAAATGGATTCTTTAACGCAACAGCAATACTGACCTTACGACGGCGTGATGCACGTGCAGAGTTATTGTTTTGTTCACAGTGGCTACTCCAATGCATATGCATGTATTACCTGGTATAAGTAAACTTCCAAATCCTTGAGAGTGTCCCACTCCAAGTACATCCTCAAATGGACAGAACTGCATTCCATGAACAGTACACGACGGGAAAAGGTGCGACATATAGGGAGACTTCTGTTTTACAGTGAAAGCATCTCGCCATATCTTTCAATTACAATGGAAACAGTGGCAATTAATGAAAAATCCATTCACACTTTAACCGCCCGTGCGGACTCTCGTCCTTTGTACCACTTGTGACGTCATTAGTTCTAACGGTCATAGACAACTTCAATACGTAACATGAGCAGGGGAAAGAAATCTTTTGAATCATATCCGAAAGAGCACGATTCAGTCAAACAAAAAGGGCGCAGAAATTCCAAACTGATGACGCGTCACTACCCAGATCTGGGTAGTGCTTCTGATTAGTTGAAGCAAAATTTTCTTCCAATCAGAAGCAGAAGTGACACGTCATCAGAATGGAATTTCTGCGCTCTTTTTTCAAACGTCGTTTGGTGAGTAAACCAGTGGTGGCGTCGCGCAATGTCGGCTGTTTTCTCGGGGTACTAGCCACCCGTACTGTCTTTGCAATAATTTCACCTCCCTGGGAGTGTTTGCGCCATTAAAGAAAAAGAGAAGAGGATAAGAAGAGCGCAAGAAAACGACAAGAAAACGGTTCGGTCAGCTACCAAAAGAGTTTTTCGGCAAGATTTCCAGGGGAGAGTGGGCAATAAGAATAATCTGTATGAAGAAAAGAGCATCAGCAAAAGGACGTTCCTGGTTATTATTTTATATTCAAATCTCTGAGAAATACTTCTAAATAATTTTGAGCTGGATGACAACAGCTCTGGAAAGCTAAGTCCCCTTTACACCAGAACATTTACCTTGACAAGTTTTCTTTGTCAAGAAGGATTTTTGCTTGTGTAAGTAAGAAAACTTGACCAGTTCATTCCTTGTCAAAGCAAAAGCTTGTCTATTTACACGATCAAAGAAACTTTTTCCTTTATAGGACAGGTGCATATTTAAGTTTGCATTACATGTTTGTATATTTAACAATTATTCCACGTGTGCGCTTTGGATGCGCCATGTTGGCTATAATCATCTCATATCCAACAAGCGCGAGTGGAATAATTGTTCTATTAAAAACGCCCACAAAATATCGAGAATTCTTTCCGACTTTATTTGTAAGAACAACCGATCTTCAGCTTGTTTTTAATTTTGAGCAGACGCGTAGTTATCATATTTGTAGCCTGAATTTCATCCGATTACTTCGAGTCGTTATTACTCCCTCAGTAACGTCTGAATCGACCAGCCGTTAATGCCGTCCAGTGACGTCACTACTCCTTGACCTTTGCTTTAATTCATGCAAAAAGCAAAACACGATTTTCAAGTGGCAAACCGAGAAATATCGTTTGGAAATGTCTGCATGATACAGAACTGCTTTATTTTTTTTCGATTGTAGTTAATGTTTAACGTTCAAACTATCAACTGCATGCGGTACAACTCTGAACCGGTTGTACTAAATTCTATAATCAAACTCGGTCGCAATCACGCAATGAAATAAACACACACGGAACACTTAGTTCAAAAACACAATGATTTGCTTTAATTGAAAAGAAGCTATTTGGTCCTTAACGAAGAAAAAAACAAGGAGGCAAGAAAGAAAAGTTAACAAAATCATCACACTTGACGGTAAAAATAGCAAGAAGGACGAATTATAACGTTGATCTCAGAAAACTTCGCGTAAACAAAATCACCGGCCGCCGAAACCACAAAGCGGCTCTGAATGAAAACTCACCTACCGACTCTCCGCGATGATTCTTCATTCGCAGTTCAATTTAGCATTTCAGTTTCGAAGACAAGGCAATTTTGCTGTTTAAGATATAGATTAAGCTTATAGAAATGTTTGAACTAACCGAAAGAATGCCAGGGATGCGATCCGCTGAATATCAAATGACAATCCCACTAAAATTTTTCATAATTATACATAATTATGCGAATGTTTAGACAATCAACCTATCAAAATCACTACCCGGTTTTCGGGTAGTGAGTGACGTCACTGTACGGCATTAACGGCTGGTCGATTCAGACGTTGTTGAGAGGAGAAAACGACTCGAAGCAATCGGATGAATTTCAGGCTATCATATTTGGAGAGCATGGCGAATCAGAGCTCTAGAATTGCATTATCCAATGATTCAGTTTTTTAATAACAACTGATATAGCCTGCGTAGCATGGCGGTTTTGGTTGAACGCGCTAAGCAATATAGGCGGGCGAGGGCAGAGAAACCGCGAGGAGATTGGGGGGGGAGCTACGCCGCTCTTTCGCACGCCTTGCTGCGGCTTCGCCGCTCAGTAGTGCCCCCGACAAAACCGCCATGCTACGCAGGCTATAATTGATATAGACAGGCTTCATCGTAGAGTATGCTACATTTCAAGAGACTGAGGAAGATGTCATGTTGACTAGTAACAAGAAGGTTATAGGTTCGACTCCTAATTAGGAGAACTCGAATTTTTTCTTCAGAGCCGCCTACGTCAATAACTAGACTATTCTGTTCTGACGTCATTACTAAGGGCTTTTACCCATACCTAAACTGCTCCTGTAGAGATATGAAGAAGATACCAAACAAATGTCATCGGGGAGCACTAACCATAATAATTTTTATGGCGATTTTTGCAGGCATAGCAGCATAACATTTTGTAAAACTTGAAAACGTTGGCCCAACTTTTTCAAGTTACAATCCATATCCATCCTTCCCATCCGTTGACACGGACGACACGAAATAGTTTCAGTGCCTAAATACAGTCTTAAATAACAAAACTGGATCATTATTTTTGGAATCCAATTGATGCGTAGCTTTAGATTTTAAAAAGATAGCAAATAGCCTGACATAGCCCCTTCAAACTTCAAAGAAAAAAAGTAAGATACCTGTATGTTTGGTCCAAATCCTACAGCTAGCATTCCCTTTTGGCTGATAGCTAAACAGCTTGCTGGAGTTGGTGTATAATAAGCCTGTAGCTGCTTATAAGTTCTAACATCCCAGATCTTCATTTGTCCATCCAGGCCTGACGTTGCCATGTAGCTAAGGTTTTATTATTAGAAACAAAATATCCTTATTATTGACTGCTCGAGGTTTGTCTGAGGATTTTACCGATCTACTTAGAGGTCAAAAATAGGGATAAAAAGACGTTAGAATTTCTTACCTTGTCTCCTTGTTTAAATTTACGTTGTGTTCTTAAGATGTTTGGCCGTTTCAGTGTGATTCCAGCAAGTTTTAGTTCTGCAGTTGTTCTCTTTATACATTATTCCCGACAGAAATAATAGTCGCTGGAATCACACTGAAACGGCCAAATGTCCTAAGAACACAACGTAAATTTAAACAATGAGAAAAGATAAGAAATTCTGATGTCTTTTAAATACTATTTTTGACCTTTTAAAAAGGAACACTAAAATCCCCATGCACGAAACACTTATAATATTTCTAAAGAGAACAACGGCAGACCTAAAACTTGCTGGAGTCGCTCTCAAACAGCCAAATATGCTAAGAACACTCCACAAATTTAAACAAAAAAATAAAGAATGAAATTCTGATGTCTTCTTATTACTATTTTTGACCTCTAAATAACGATTGCTAAAATCCCAAGACAAACCCTTACAACGTTTCTGTTACACAAGAACGATTCTGTCTTAAAAGCTTGGGGTACCTGTGGCATAAAATGTTCTATTTACAACTTAACCAAGATAGAAGTTACTTACAGTCCTCTGTTGTCGACGGCAATTGCCTGTACAGGTCCTCTGTGGCACAGCATCTTCACAAGTGGATCTTTAGTGTTAGGGGCCCATAGCGTTACTGTGCCTAAAAACCATGCAATGAAATAATATCCCAGTAGTTTTAGTCTGTAGTGTTGACAAATGAGATAAATTCAATCAATTAAATTAGATACTTAATTATCCTTAACAATCTGCTCTCTTAACACTTGCACTCCTAAAGAAACACTTTGTACGCGCACGAGCAGCGGTTGCAATTTGTCGTTCTTCTTGTCCCTACCCACAATTCTCTCTCTAACTCAAGTGACAATTTAATATTTGAATTCAGTGCGCACCTAAAGTTGGTTTCGGTGCCCGCGCTTAGCAGTTTATATTTCGTTGTTGGTCACCTTGAGAAAATATTCTCAGAGAGCATCATGTAAAGCTCTGCGATGGGACAAATTTAATACGATTTGCTCAGTCTGCATCATCCAATATCGGGCCGAAGTTATCGTATTGTACCGAAATTCTGTCTACAGCCACCTCTACACAAATCCCTAACCACAAAACAACCAAGAAAAGATGCGACATAAAGAAATAACACAGTAAACAAGTTAACACAGAGGAAGTTGAGACAAATTACAAAATTTTGGCTAACCCGGTTTTCATAAATCCAGGTAGATATATAAATATGAAAGCTCAATCTTTGTAGATGAAGTTGATTTCCAGTGTCCCGTAATTTTTACGTGCGTGCGAGCGTAAAATTTACGTTCGCAACTAAAATAGAGGCAATGCATGAAAGGTCGCTCGTAAGCGTAAAAGTTGAACCTCGCTCAACTTCTCGTTTAAGCTCAGCGCTTTTTATCTTGCCTCTATTTTATTTACGTGATTAAAATTTACGTGCGTTAACGTGCGTAGCCAAAAACCCGTCAGTGGAAATCGACCTTGAGAACGTTTAATTTACTATGCAAAGAGGGCAAACGTTTTCGGGTGTCATGCATTTACCTGTGCTTTGAAATGAAAAATTACAGTAAAACAGTTAACTGATCCTTCCCGGAGGGGGGTGGGGGGTACTCAAACAACATTTGGGTATACATGAGCTGCTGAGGGTTTGAAACCCTGACCCTGTTTAGGACAAAAACTTACTAAAATACATACCCTGTTTAGGACAACACCCTCAATTTTATTACCCAAAGCAGAAAATAAACGCCGTCTTGTTTTTCAGCAATTTATTGGCAATTGCAATAGAGCAAATTCACGTTATAGTCATTGTTTTTGTACACTTTAAGTACAACAAATTTCATCTAGCAATTCAAATCAATCGTGCAAGCAATAGCCTGTCTAGGAGAGACTCGCGCGAAATTATAGACCCTGTTTAGGACAGAGAATTAAAAAACCATACCCTGTTAAGCAACAAATCCCGTATAGACCATATAAGGGAGGGAGTACCCCCCCCCCCCCCCCCGTGATCCTTACGGCAAGAAGAGTGACAGAAACAAAAGAAAAGAAAGAAAACAAAAAGTCAAATGGTGAATTATATTTGCTCCATATTTCAGTTTGCAACCTTTAACGGGGGGTAAAAGTTAAATGAATAAAATTACATAGCAAGATGAACGTTACATATGGGAGATGTGAATACATGGCAAACAGGATAAAACAGATAAAAAGGATAAATGTCACTGATTAAGTTCATCACGTCTATTTATACCAGGAGGATCTAATGTCACTGAAATGTTTTCAAAATCGCATAGAAACTTTATTCCAGGCATTGATATATATCTCTCTTATTAGTAAAAATCCAACTAGTGGTCTATTATCAATGCTGTGTTCTGATATGGTTGAGCTACTACTAGGCTATATGTTATAGCCTACTAGTAACGAAAAGCCCCGCCGCCGGCTTTTTGGCGGCAAAAAAGGATTAAAGTCTAGCTAAAGTTGTTTTGTCTCCATATTTTTGACCAACTAGTTGGATTTTACTAAAACAATTATTCCTCTCGCCCTCATGGCCTCTGAGTCAATAGCCCATTCGGCCTTCGGCATCATGGGCTATTGACTCAGAGCCCATTCGGGCTCGAGGAATAATTGCTGAGGATTAGCCCAGAAAACATCGCAGCGTTTTTTATTGCGAATATCAATTCAATATCAATTACAAACATGCCGACTACCGGTAAGAGATTGGCAGCTGAGTCTGTCTACTTTCCATGCATTAGCATTCCGCTTTTTAAGGAACTGGTCTACGATTGAAGATTGGAATGTTCCTCCACCAAGCACAACTAAGCGATTTCCAGAAGCGAGAATCTCCATTTCCACAATAGCTATTGCACCACGATCAGCAAGTTTAAACTCTGAAGGATTAAAGGTAATCGGTTTCAAGGGGGCTACAATCTTCTTTAGTGACTCACTACGCTTCCGCACGGGTAATATTTTGTAACTTGAAGAACCAAACTCTGCAAAATCAGCGGCCAGAAAAACAGGGGTGGCCTTACCTATTTTGTCTCTTATTGACTGAACGCGAGCACTCAAGAAAGAAATGCATTTCACTAAATCGGAAATATTTAATCCTTTCTTTAAAAGCCATTCGGTGCGGATATGCACAGAGACAAAGAACCCACCAAGATGTTTTGCAACGAAATTTTCAGCAATATGATGGAGTTTGGAACTAAAAAGAGAACTGATATTTTGACAACACAGTATGTTTCTCACAGCATGCGAAGTGTCAAAACGAGCTCTACCAGAGCTATGCCAGTTGCCAATTCCACGCCACTGAAAAATTCCAACACAAGGAAGCCCCTTAACAACTTCGTTTTCAAACCTCCGAACCGAATCGAGAGAAGCATCCATACAAATCGTTTTTCCAATATTAAAGCCTTTAAACATGGTCTTATGGCGATCATTACAACTATAAAACGGTGCGGAACGGCTATAGTTGGTAGTCACCTTAAGATCTGGGTAATCAATGTAAACCAACAAGTCAAGTCTTGCTTTGCAGACATCTTGAAATCCCTCCCAGTTTATAAGTGTTGCGTGGCCATGAGAACGGAGCTTGTTATTCAACGCTTTCAGATTGTAATAGAAAGCGAGCGTTTTGTTATTTTTGGTCGCTGTTCCACTGAAACGCGAATTTTCGACAAAGGGAACAACAACCTGTCTTCCTCCATAAGCTGCCAAAGCTGTGAGGCCAAGAAGATTATTTGATGCCATTGTTAACTGTTCCCACCAGTTGAAAGCAAGGATAATCTTGCGTTGCCGTATGGGTCTGATAGCGGGGGTATCTTTCTTGAACCGCTCTGTACTTCTTGTTCCCTCGTAAAGTAAGTATACGATGGTCACTGCGTACAAAACTATTAGCAAAGACCCATATGAAGGACCGCGGATTAATATCGCCATGTTAAATGATAAGTGGTTGGTGCAAAAAACGTATCAAAATTATTCAGTGAAGTGTATAGCTGATTCTAAAAAGGTTGCTTTGGGAATTGGGCATTGGGCATTGGACATTGGGAAGCTATTGTTTGGTA
>NC_133205.1:39653012-39700512 GCF_958299795.1 Porites lutea
ACTGTCGACCGCTATATCGACCGCTATATCGACCGATACCTCGGTCGACATTACCCATAGTAAACAAGATCCACTATGGGAATCGCACTGCTACTGCATGCAAATCCGGCAAAAGGCGCCGTAAGATTAGTATTTTGGCTTTCCTGGTCACAAGTTATTTCAATTTCAACCAAGCCGTTTTGTTCACCATAAAGTATATCCTTATGTTTGTTATCCACATCACGCTCTTGCAATTTCTTCAGCCTTGAGGCCTGATCTCGCAGGTTTTGGCTCTTTCTGCACTCAAGGTGTCCATATCCTTCCTTGTCTCATAGTTCGTTCAGTGTTGCTCTTTCTTCTACCACTCTTGTTACATGGAGAGTTTTGCGAACAATTGATTCCTTTGCTATTCTCTACATTCTAGTACATCTTTGTTCTTTCGCTCAGTCCTTTAAGCTTCTTGGAGTTTCTCAACATCGTATCCGCTGTGACTGCATTCTTTCTTATCAAGCGGCCGCCAGGCCAGTTATGATTTTCAATTTTCTACGCTTTTACAATCTACCCATGCACTGAAATTTCTACACAGTCAGAAATTCACTCGGTTTAAAGTAAAAACGCCGTGAACCACTTACTCCAAGAAGGTGATTGCTTCACATGTCGTTGATGAGCGAGTAAGGGATTGATAACTAAGCCTGTCTACTTTCTCGCCGGCTCTGTCATTGGCTGTCCGCTTTTTAAGGAACTGGTCTACTACAGAATATTGAAAATTTCCTCCAGCAAGTTAAACTAAGCGATTTGCGGAAGCGAGAATTGTCATTTCCACAATAGCTGTTGCACCACGATCGTCATTCGAATTCTTATTGTAAGACGCAGTAACTCATGCATGAATGCTTATTTGCAATCTATTCTTTACTCTTCGTAGGGTTACTTTCTTCAGTTGCTCTCATCTTATTATTCCTTGAATATCACCTCACTATTTGCCGATGACTCAATTTAATAGGGAACGCACAATCACCAGAAAACATTCAATCAGACTTGCACTGCTTATCCCATTGGGCCAACGTAAGGCAAATGAAATTTGAGGGGTAATTCACCCCTACAAGTGGTAGAAAAGTAAGATGATATAGGAGTGGTTGTTTTAGCTAATACTCTTTGTTGGGAGGACATATACGCGGAATGATTGTAAAAGCAAAAAATCATGACATCATGGATCAGTTCGAATTTAGTATCTACAAAACCAGAAGTTCTTGTACCATAATTTTACAAACTAAGCATTCGTCAGACCCCATTTGGAATACGTAGTGCAGGAGTGTGCTTTATGGTCTCACTTTCCCACCCGCTTACAGAGATCGATAGGACCATCCACACTGACAAAGTCGCCCAAGAGTTTTTGCCGAGATACCGCGTGGAGTGGCATTTGATTTTTTAACATTTGGCATTGACCCACACTTTATCACTATTATTTCGTGCAATTTTCAAATTCTTACTAATAACAACAAAGCAAAGAAACCAAACATACCATTATAGTGTCCAAGGTGAATGACAGCATTATAAGGATTGTGCGTCATGCAGTCACACTTTCCAAGCTTTGTATACAAATCAACAACTGGTTTGCCTGTTGATGTGTCTTGATACTTTAGAATTCCATGTTCTCCCTGTTACATAAAGTTAGGAAAGTTCACGACACAGCATAATATACCAAAGATGAAAAACGTTCTAAAAGCGCGCATGACTTGCGTAGCCTTTGTGAACATAAATCAGATGTCAGTAGTTACAACTGATGTTATGTGTTCTGTAAATTGGCTTCTCTTTTTGTCTTTTACAAGATCATTGTATCTTGTGTTCATTTGTGTTTCATTCATTTGTGTTCACCCTTAAATTTTACTCAAATGTTGCAGCTTTACTCCATCCTCTTCTCACTATTCTGACTTATTCCTTTGTTTTACTTTAACTAATGCCCAAATTATTATATTTCCCATTGCTCAGCCAATGCATCCTTTTATTCGTGAAAGCAAACAAAGTTTACAACTCTGATTTTGTTCCTCGAGTAAAAATTCATATTACCTTATAATTTTCACTGATCATGTGGAGGCAGCATGGCCGAGCAGTTAGAACGCTGGACTTCAAGTCCCGAGTTCAAGTCCCGCTCTGAGCACTAGCTGGATTTGTTCTTGGTTGTCCCGAGGTAATCCACACTTGTAAATAGCCTCCTACCAGTTGGGATTCTTAACCATGTTATGTTCTATTTGAATTATTGTTTCATTATCCCTGAGAGGCCCCATAAGGGGAGTGGATAAATAAGTATTTATTATTACTACTACATTTTAGTAACTGTTTGAATATTTTTATGTATACTAATTTCAGGGAAAGCCCCTTTGCGGCGAAGTGTCTCAACTAATTTTGTCGCCAATGGTAGGAATTCGATAAAGGTGGAGACATGTTTAAAGCTTATTTTTAATAAGGTAGTAAATATAGTAAGACATACATGTAGCCCCTTTGAATACATAAAGCAATTACAATTGAGTTGAATTGCTGCCAGTCTTTAGAAAATGACCACTTACCACTGAGGCAAGAAGGAAATGATAAGGTAAAAACTCTAATCTGTTCACTTGACGGTGGTTTTTTAGGCAATGGAGTTCAATGCCATTGTTGTCGTAAATGAAGATATTTTTCTTTTGTGCGACAGCAAACATCGTCTCAACATGTAACCATCTGCAAAACAAAATGAAATCAATGTAAGAGGGGAGCAAGGGACAGGGCAGCAGTGAGAGTACTCGGCTTCCACAAATGTTGCCCGGTTTCAAATCCCAGTATTGACACCATTATGTGAGTTGAGTTTGTTGTTAGTTCTTTCCTTTGCCTTGTGGTCACGATGTTCCCGGCCTCTCATCAAAAACCAAAATGATGCTAAAGGCTGGTTTTCACTAGCAACGGAGTCAGAGTCAGAGTCAGAGTCATAAGCGGATTCATAGGGATGCTTATGACCTTGTGAAAATCAAAAATCGGAGTTGTAAGTGGAGTCATAAGTGTGATGGAATCCAAGTCTGAAGAATCAGAAAGTTTCCATTTTCTTCTGACCCTGCTTACAACTCTGTCGCTAACAATCTGGTGAAAACCAGATTGTCAGAGTTAGAAGCTTTGTGATTGGTTTAGTTCTTCTGCTTCTTCTTGCGACTCCAAAAATCTAGTTTTCACTGATCATAAGCGACCGTTGTAAGCACATAAGTAGGAAACCTAGCCTTAAGCTACCAAGAATGTATTCTTACTAATTTTTGTGTGTACTTAATTTCACGAAAATACAGGAGCCAAATTTTGCCAGTACTAATTTTTGTGATTGCAAGAAAATTTAGAGCAAAAATGTACTAAATTTGAGTAATTTTTTGCAGTGCTTGATTTTGTATTAACGGCATTGAGGGTACTTATCACAGACCATACAATTTTAAAAATTTTATTAAAAGTAAGATGGGTAAACTTAAAAGCACACTATAACTTATTCATGAGACCTTCTGACACATCAGCAAAGCTAACTTTAGTAATACTACATGTATTAAACTCAACAAAACATAACAGGTCTCTGAGTATGCATTAGTGTCATATGAAAGAAGTTTTTCGCTGAATTACAAGCTGGAGAAAGCAGAGAATCAAAGAAAGGGTGCTAGCTGCAGACTGGAGGGACAACAACAACATCCAGACACTTTGAGTTATTTTTATTCACCAAAAGGCCTAAAGGCCTGAATGCAGAACATTTAAAATTCTTTTTGATTTGTTATATATTTAATGGCATTAAATTTTGTGTGTTTAACTTTATTTGCACAATCCTTTGTTCACACGTATTAACTTTTTGCAATTTTTTTATAACTGTGAAAATCACACAAATTAAAATAGTAAAAATAAGAGACTTCTTCTAATAATCCCAAACAGCCCATTGACACTATGACAATGATAAAGACCAACGCACAGTGAGATGTAGATTCACAATAATCATATAAATCATAATTATTTTTTGTCACATCTAATAATGCAATCATTATTGTGCTGATCACCAGAGTCATCTCAAAATATGTTCAGGTGGCCAAGATAATAATATAAAAACACTTCTGTGGGGTTGTCAGAAAGTTTAGAAGTAGACAGCTGAGTTATCAAAAAAAAGCGGCCAGCGCTGGAGGCACTACCAAGCGCCAAAAGGTTCAAGCCTCTAGGATGCTCTGAAATGTTGTTTTTGTCATGCCAAGCGGCACAAGCAAAGTGTTGAGTTTCGTGGCATTTTTCATAGTACCTACAGCTGTAAGTGACACATAATTATTGCTATAGTTTTCAGAAGATGTTTCTTAACCAGTCCAGGGATATTTTATTTAAAAAACGCCATCTGTAAAGAAATCCCAAGCAGAGTAGCCAGCCGATAATAACCTAATAGGCAGGGATTTTGCCAGCAGCCAGCTACTTTTGACAACCCTGTTCTGAAGTGATGCGGACAGTATTATCATCAATTGGAGCAATTGCAACTGCCTGGATAAAACTGAGGTTTATTTGTATAGGCTAATTTTTATCGTCCACATCAACTTGCTTTGCAAAAATCCAGACTATTACTAACAGTAGAAGCCAATCTTTACTACACTGTAAGTAGTTGTGAATCTCACCTGACATCTCTAACTGTTTCTTGCACGTGAACCTCACAACCCAGTTTCTTATTTTGCCAGTCCAATGTGGCCAAGTGTCCCCTCTTGCCACCAATCAGTAGAAATCTGTCAAAGAAAAAAAAACACACTTGAATTGATTACTTTGATTCACAGCTACATGGCACAATTCAGCCTCTGACAGCAGCTACTGTACAGTGCAGGTCAAAAATGTCAATACATATTTATTGAGTGGGATACAAATGCCATCAAATATAAGTTTTTGAACCTCGGCTGCATGACCTCTAACTTTCTTGTACTTGAGCTTTTCCAATTTTGTATTCTAGTTCTTTATGGTGAACTGATACCATTGTCTTTGCTAAATCAAATAAGCCCCCCCTCTAAAAGAAGCTCCCGTCTCCACCCAACATTCCCCACACACTTTAGATGTGTTTGAAATAAATAAACCTGGAGGAGGGGGCTAAATAGGAGATTTAAGGTAATAGAGAGAAGTGAAAACCTAAGTATGTGGCAAAATGCACTTGGAGCAAGAACCAATAACAAATAAACCCACATACCATGTACCATGTCACCTCAGACTAGGATTTAAACCTGGGCTAAATTGGTGGGATGCTAGGTTTTGTTGATGGCCTTTTTAGGGGTATGGTTAAATGGGACAGTAAAGCATTTCAAACAAAGAAAAATAGATTGAAACCAGAGATACAACTGAACAACAGCAACATAACTTTTCCATAATCATCTAGACTTTTAAGCATAAAACAGTCATACTGTTGATTTCTCAGAATAAAATACAACCAACTCACCTTCCATTGCGAGTGTAATTTACCCTATAGGGTCCAAACGTGTCCAGGTTCAATTCAAAATACTTAAAGAAAAAAATAGTATTTTATTACCATTATACAATAGAACAGGCTGTATGGTGAAACTAATGTCTTATTAAAGTACAGTGTAATGCCTTTGACGCTGATGGAAAGAGTGGTTTCACCTCTGAAAGTGTACATGTACACCAGCCTGTAGTTTGAATATGGACTTGCCTATTGTTTTCAATCCAGTATCCGAAATAATGCAGAATATGTTCAACTATATGCATTTTAAAATAAATAAAACAATAAAACAAAAAAAGGAAAAAGAAAGAAAGAAATAGAAGTCTTCATGACACGATATTTGCAGCTGGTCTCCCATCCAGTTCCTAAACCACTCATCAGGGCTTCATTAACTTGGAGAGTTGTGAGGATTTGAGACATGTAATTCTAGTACATGTAAATAATATGTAAACAGGTGATGTGTGTTAACAATTACTGCACTGACTCAAATTTATCACCTGGCTCCTTGTAGAGCCAGATCTAGAGGTTCATACAGACTCCCATGAGTGGCCAACAATAATAAAAATAATAATAATAATTCATTCATTTACCCTTGGCAGTATTTATAGCACTTATGCCAGTGGGGCCGGGCAAATGACTGAAACAAATAATTATTAATGCAACTACAACACTCACTGAGAGTCTCAGATATCATCAGCTAAGCTCATAATACTGGACATTACTAATTACCATACGCCATTCAATTGTTCACAATAATAATATTATTGTCACCAACATTGTTTCACAAAGACTGTTATAAATTTTTTTATTGCATACAGCAGTAGATATACAAAGGTTTTATCTACAGTACAATATGCTCTGATATATTAAAAAACTTACCTTTCTTGCACTTGCAACATCAACGACATCAGCGATGTCCTTTTGTTTGAACTTAAAAGTTTTCTCTAAGCCTTCAGCCTCTAAGTAGCTACAGTATATAATACAGTTAAAAATAAATCAACAGCTTTAGGTCACGTCAATACACAAGAGACTAAACACCTGAAAAATAAAATACATGCTTCAGTGAAATAAATATTAAATAAAAGGGATCAACAACAGCAGCCAAAAAAAACTTCTCATCAGCAGTCAGTTATTTGGTATTTTTGCTTTTTGAGGCAGATTTGAAGAGGAGGATCAGCCAGGCGACTTTTCAGTTTCGGGAGGTAAATATGTCTTTATTCATCTCTCAGAACTGAAGTTGGAAACAAAAATAATTATTGTTCACTGGGATTCCCATTCTTCTCCTTCTCAAGCCAAATACATTCTACCTTAGAAAATTTTTAAACTTTCAATTTCCCTCTTCTGAAAGAGATGGCGGGGATTCTACTTCACTGATTTCAATATCAATAGAGGATGGTTAATGTATTGTAAAATTTTTCATCAAAATGCATGGTTCTCAAACTTCTAATAGCTGGTGAAGATCTTACGCTTCAGAACCCTAATTATGATAGCCCATCATAATGGATGTATTATTAAAAGGGATGTATTTATACCCTGGTTGTTCCGTGAGTAGTAGTTCTGATTTGGCTGCCTGTATAGCTGCTTGCTGATACTGTGACTCATATGACTTGAGTTTGCCTCGAAGTTTCTTGTCCTTTAAACGCTGATAAGTAAATACAAAATAACATTAAAAACATAAGCTTACATTCAGAAATGGTTTCAGTTAAAAGTATAATCACTACATCAAACGTCAGTCAAGAATTATTACTAAGTGTGGTGCATGTGTTAAAGCGTAACACTCGAGAGTAATTCAGATCGATTACCACTTTTAGTTTGTATGAACTGACCTTAAACCTATTTTGTTTTCCTCTGTTGTACTTCCCCAGTGTGTCTTTGTCCACTCTGTCTCCATCCTTACGTTTCTTCATAGCTGTATTTCCCTATCACGTGGAATATCTCAGTAAATCATGAATACTCGTTGGCAGAAAGTGGAATTTTAGGTCAAGAATAACACATGGTTTACCTTAACTTTGTCCGCCATCTTGGATTTTGGTAGGTACTTCATGTATGGGATTTTATCGATGTTACCGCTGACCGACTGTCTTGCTGACCCACTCAATTCTCCTATCCAGGCTCTTTCCAGCCTTCTACCCTGTCAGTGTTTTAAGGTGTTTCGATACAGTTTCTCAGAGGCCATACCGATATTTTTCAATCGCCTTAAAAGTAGTTTTTACCTTGTCCGATCGCTATAAAATTTTCACCAGTAATTGGCTATGGATTGAAATTTGTGAAAATGTAGTTTTAAGTAAAATCGATATTACTATGACAATAGTAAACAAAAAACTTTGAAATTGATAAAAGCCGAATTTTGTGTGATCTAGACCTGCTGCTGAAAGTCCAACACTAGGAACTTAAAGTTTGGTGTTTAGCAAACAATCTCCGTAAGAAGTAAAAAATTCTGTATGTTTGAATTCGAATAAAACGAAAATATATTTCAAACCTTAAATTTTCAATAGCCGTGATAGGTTATGTAATAAAAACGTTATAAATGACTCAAATTATTCTTACGTAGCGTACGAATGATGCTTAATATCATGTTTTGATACTAGGAAATTTTGGTGTACTTTCGTTCATGCGATCTTGAAAACTAACCCATTTTCTCACCATCTGTATAAGTGCAACTTCATTCAGAATTTGGACTTTTAGCGCTTTCTTGTATATCTCCGAAACGACTCGAACGAATTTTTTTCAAATCTATTCACATAATCTTCATAATGTATATAAAGATGTCCGAAAGTTTCATTAAGATTGATTCACTGCAACACCTTGAAATTTCAAGACAAACCTGTCCTACCAACCGGTTAAAAATCTGCGTTACAACATTCACTGTTTTGACGTTATGCTAATTTTTCCAGAATAATGCATATTCCGATGTATCAGTAGCGTCTAAGTGGCCCAAGCTTTGTGAAAAATGAGTGTTGACTAGTTTTTTTTCTTCTTTTGAGATTTACAGAATACGACCGACCGAACGCACCCGTTAATGATAACAAGGAACTTTTTAACAAAGTAACAAATAAAAATTCTTTTTGAATTAAAATAACATCCAGCACCGATCGAGATAAAGACAAAAGGCTGAAAGAGTGTTGACTAGTTCTTTTTCTTCTTTTGAGAATAACAGGCGCTTCAAAGTAAACGGCGTCGTCAGTTTTCTAAAGCTTAAGAGATAGCAATAAGACACAACATTTTTTTTTCGGAAGGCTTTTTTGGATACTGTATTAGCGTATTTCAGTGGCGATACTATTTCATTAATTGGCTCCAAATTATAACCAAGTAAGAGTGAATCACGGTATGGGAGCTGTTTTTTTGCTTATTGAACCTCATGTCAATAGAGAAAGGAGAAATCTAATCGGGATGTCTAGGCGATTCACAAAACTAGTTTTGTCTTGAATTGTCTTGTCTGACAATCTCCTTGCCGTTGCCGTCTTCGTCGGTTGCTATAAAAAAAGCTGCTTTTTAAAATCGAGGTGAGGGAGAGGGAAAGTGGGAGTCCCTCTTCCCGATTTTTTTTTTTCTGAGGGTCAGGGGAGCGGCTGTTCAACGGCAGGAAACCCCAAACGCAGGCTAGAACCTCACCCCCTCCCCCAGGAAGATCATCTGAATTTGAACAACAACAAACAGGGCATTATCACGAAAAAAATTATCCTTTGGTGGAAGAAAATGAAAAAAATCAGAATTAGCAACCTAAAGGCTGCGTCTGACTTATCATTTGTTCACAGCCTTATATTATATTACCTTGCTTTTCTTAGATTCATAGAAACAATTTTTTCCAATTAAAACCAACTTACAAACCGAGTTTGCGTCAGCCTTGTTTGCGCTCGATTTTGTAAAAATTTCGAGTACTTTTCGCTAGCTGGTTACGTTCGATTAACGCTTTTTTTCGATATATATACAATCTGTAAAAAATTAACGATAACAAAATTATAAATTTACATTTTCGCTACTATTTTAGGTAACGAGTATTTGTCCATTTCACAATTTTCGAGAAACCACTAAAAAATTTTAATTGTCCACATACAATGGAAAATAGTTCAATTTACGAACTCAAACCTTAAAATCAGGCGAAAGAAAATTGCCAGTTATAAATGAAAATTTATTGGACAAGTTTATAAGCGAGTTAATTTAAAAAAAGAGTTTCCGCGGTTGTGATTTCTCTTTGTAAACATTTGTAAGTAGCGGAAAACAACGCTGTGAATTTATTTCCTACGTTTCCTTTTCAGAAGAACAATAAGAAAATCGAATGGAGGCGATCTGATTATTCTGAAAATATAAAGGCACCTTTTGAATAATTCTGATTTGCACCTGTTTGGTCTAACATGGAAATCTTTTCATTGGTTTGCAACAAACTAAATGATTAGTCGCTAAAATGAAATTGGTCAAATTTATCGATTGAATCTACGGGGATAAATTATGAATTTTCTCACTGCAGTCGATCAGTAGAGTGTCCAACCGAGCAAAGCGAAAGCAACTGCGGTGGTATAGTTCATCAAATATTTTTTCTACCATCAAAGGCTTTGATTCTCATAGATTTTGCGTTAAACCGAATCATCTTTGTCAACTGAAGCGTCACCCGCTTGTTTTGCTTTTTCCCCGAAGAAAAATATTCTAGCAAGATGTCGTTTGCGGGCTTTAAGAAACAGATCAACAAGGCAAACCAGTTTGTGAGCGAAAAGATGGGATCGGCCGAAGGAACTAAGATGGAGGACGAATTTATCGATCTGGAGCGAAAAACTGACGTGATGACAAATCTTGTGACTCAGCTACTGTGCAAAACGAAGGAGTATCTTCAGCCCAATCCAGCCGTACGCGCAAAGATTTACATGCACGTGGCCGCACAAGGGAGCAAATACCCCCAGACGGAAGGAGCTCTTGGTGATATAATGCTGAAAGCCGGCCATGATCTCGACCCACAACAATCCGACTACGCTTCGGCTTTGCTCGATGTCGGAAGTTCTTTGATCGAAGTTGCCGAAGTGAAAGATACGATGGATGCGCAAGTCCATGAGAATTTCCTAATCCCGCTACACGAATTGGAAGAAAAGCAACTGAAAGAGATCGCAGGGCATCGGAAGAAGCTACAAGGACGGAGACTCGATTATGACTGCAAGAAGCGCAAGGGAAATAAAATCGCGGTGGAAGAAGTCAAAATGGCACAGTACAAGTTTGAAGAATCGAAAGCGATTTGCCAACAGGAGATGACCCAGTTGATGGGAAATGAAGTTGAGCGTATTCATCAGCTCAGTCAGTTGGTCTGCGCCATGTTGGAGCACCACAAGAAATCAGCCGACACCCTTGAGCGGCTACTATTGCTACTTAACAAGAGGGTACACGAAGCTTCAAGTCGCAGTGGCAATAATCAAGCGGCAAATAAGAGTGCAGAAAATCAGGCTGTGAATCAGGGAAAGTCCGAAGCTTCCGCCAAAGGCACGAATCCTTTGGCAGACGACTCGGATTCAACTGGGAAACCGAAGGAAGAAGCAACGCCCAGTAAGCCGAGTTGCCGAGCGAAATGCGACTACCAAGCGGAGAAAGACGGGGAGCTGTCGTTCTCTAAGGACCAGGTGATAATGCTGTCGGAGAAGCTGAATGAAGACTGGTTTGAAGGAACTTTGGAAGGAAAATTTGGGCGGATACCGGTTAAACATGTGGAAATGCTGGTCGATTTGCCTTGAACAAATTTCTCGGAGGCAGAAAGCAATCAACGCTTTTGAAACAGACTTATTTCTCAGACCCTTCAATTTCTATAATTGAAATATAGTCATTATGTGGGTTTTTTAAAAATCAAATTTAAATACTGAATGAATCTAATTTTTTTTCGCAGACGATAATCCTTTTCTGCAATTTGTTTTATTTTCGATATTTGAATGGCCGATTCTTGCAGAACTATAACAATAAATTGTTTAACGAAATTTAACTACGAAAATCTACAACGGCACTCAGTATCAGTTTTCTAGAGATGCACTTGAAAAATACTGTTAACATCTTGATCGCTACAATTTTTCACTATAGGAGATAAACAACAAAATTAACATAATGAGTCTTAATTGTTTTTATATTTTCGGAAGAAAAAGGCGTTGTTTTACGTGGTAAAATTACACTTTTCAGAGAACGTGAATGATAAGAAACTAAAAATTTAAAATATTTGCATTGCTTATAAACTGTAAACTTGCATTGTTAAGTTATGATAAACCAACTGATTGAACAATAGAAAATTAAAACATGTTTTCATTTGCAGGAGCATAATAATAACTATGGCAGGAGTAGATCCGTTCGATCTATTTCCCACTATTCGAGGGATAATGAATACAACCAAAAGAAATTTTCCTCGCGACCAACTTCCAACTTCGAAAATTAATAAAGTTAACATAGGTAATGTGCGAGCGCGTGCTGAACGGTAAAATGCAGTCGATCCTCCGCTAACGGCCACCTCTCTCTGACAACGGCCACTTTTTTTCGTCCCGGCGGACAAGAAATCCATACATTGACTCTTGTTTAAAACCTCTCTACAAACGGCCACTTCCTTCTGTCCCCAAGATGGCCGTTGTAGAGAAGTTCCACTGTGAACATTTCCGAATTCAAATGAATAGCAGCTGGCTCGTACCCAAGTGCTTGTCGTGATTTTCGACGGTAGTCACGGCGCACGCATCATGTGAAAAAAAGCAAAGGCACCACAGCAGAGAGGAGCGCCTGCGTAACAAATTAGAATCGACCAAAGGTAAATGAAACGATCACAGACACTGAAGAAATTTCCGAAAATGAAAAAAGGACGCCGGTGGCAAGACCTGACTGATGGCTGAAAGTCAAAGAATCAATGCATCCAGAAATTTTCTTGTCACCCCGACTCGGTAGAAAAACTCCTATTAGAGTAGGCTATTCGTCAACTCTTCTTGAAGCAGAAGACACGAAAGCCTGCGCCCCTATTTAAAATCCACTTCCTCACTTAAATTTAACCTCTGACTTTTCTTTCCTATCAGATTTGCCGATTTATGCGCCTTTTTTGCACTTGCTATATTTTTGCTGATCAGATTCGTCCTGCGAAAATTCATTTGCGGTTCTTTGCACTTAATCTAAATTAATTTAATTTAATTCAGCTCTGCTGCGGTTTTTCTTTCCCCAAAGTTAAGCCTTGCATTTTTGCAAAGTGAGTCTTAATATGTAAATCAGTATTACAATAGACTGCGAGCAGTCTCTTACTTTTCTCTGCAAAGTTACTGCTCGAGAAACCCAAGCACGCGAGCGGCGATAAACTAGGGCGTAAGCACGACATAAGCGTAACAACGTCGTGGTTTGCAATCGCGCTGGCTGAGATAAGAACTAGACGGACCCTTTTAAGAGAAAAGGCGGACTGCAAGCAGTCTAGTATTACAGAGGGTGTAACATGATAATCCTTTAAGAAATAGAAGAACTTAGCAGCAGCCTTTAGGGGCGCGGACCGTGGGGCGAGGGGGACCGGGGGTTCAATTTGGAGAGGGGAAAGTACCGGGGGTTCTCTATGCCCGTTCAATTGGACTAAGCTGTCGTAATAAAAATACTACATATCATACTTAGAATAAACGCCACCGCTTCTCCCCTCTTACTTCCTTGAATAATAGGGATACAACTGGTCTAGCCTAATGCTACTTTACGGATGCGATAATCGATTACGAAACATGCGTACCGATACATCTGTGTCAAAAGTGTGTGATGAGCGTGACTACTGTACGCTTGATTACCAACCACGTTTTAACAAACGTTCAGCTGAACGTCAGCACGTGGATAATGTTGCAGTAGTAGTTTTTGTTTTTCTTTGAAAGATTTAGCCATAATGGGGTTACAATTAGCCTGCGAAGAGCAGACGTATTTCCGGTCGTCGCTCTTCTCCTCGGAGGGAGAGAAGCGACGACCGGAAATACGTCTGCGCTTCGCAGGCTAGGTTACAATTCGTTGAAAGGAAAACTTAAAAAAGCCCCACCTACCTCAATTAAGCGCTCCCTTTCCTTTCTTGAAGTTCCTCTCCTTTAAGGCAAATTTTGAATAAGCGCCCGTCGAGAAAATACGGTATATCGCATTTTTGTTTTGTTTTGTTGTTTGTTTTTTTAAATTAAAGAATAAAGTATTATTATCTCCGAAAAACGGAAGGCAAAGTATTTTACACACAAAGAACTTTACGAAATTTCGTTCATTTTTTTTCGCACAAATGTAATTGGAAGGTCCTATTGGTCCTACCCGCGAAAGGTCCCTCCAGTTTACCTTGGGCGTTTTCCATTCAACCAAAACGTCCGGTTTGAATTTTCGGCGACTTTCTGGCAGTAGCGAATGGAGGTATACCTACATTTTTTCTTTTTATTCAACTTTCAACCTTCCGTTGAATGTTTCACATTTTGGAAATTCAACAGTTTCTGAATAATTTCTGTACCATTTGCCGCTGTTTCCAAATTTTCGAAAGTTTTGGTTGAACGGAAAGCGCCCCTGGTCACTGATTAATGGATAAAAATCCTTTAAACACTAAAGTGCTATAACACCAGCGGAAAATGGCCGTGTCAAAAGTAGTGAAAAGAACTATAGAGAGAAAGCCGGTAGGAGTTATGAATGCAAAAGGAAGGAAGGAAGGAAAGAAAGAAGGAAAGAAGGAAGGTTGGTTAAATGGTTTGATGGATAAATAAGAAGAAGGACAAGAAACGGCAACAAAAATAATAAATAACAACAACCACATAAGCTTTATTTGTATGACTATGTAGTTACAGTATTGCAATAGCCTGGAAAACAGTCGTTTCTCAAAGTTACAATTAATACAATGGAATGATTACAATGGTCCATCAAGTGTCATCAGTATGATTTGATAACAAATCATTACGTAAATCATTACATAATGAAACAAATTTTCAACAAATGCCGGCGTTAATTTACAGAAAAATTCTGTGAATTCATCAATTTGATTATTAATTCTGTGTAAGAACAAAATTATGTTGGATTTGATCGTAGAATTTTTCCCTTAATTAGGATTGAATACTTTGGACAATGCAAGAGAAATGAAATTAACACCCTCCCAAAGACGCATAAGGAAAATCAGTTCAGTATATTTTACATAACGTAGTATCCGCTGTCAAACATTCACCGCTGCACAACTATTCAGCTGTTTCACCAAAGATGGCGGACGAAAGTGGTAAGTTTTTAATCAAAAGACATTGAATCAATTCAAAAATTATGCTTACAGTGAACATAGGCATATCATAAAAACTTAATAGCCGTCTTACAAAGAAGTTATAGCTATTATTAAGGCGTCGATCTGGCTTTTTCGTCAAGATCTACGATACTCTCTATGCCAAGTACAGCTGTTAAATGCGCTCCTTGGTCAAACATGTTTTGAGGAGTTAATGTTTTTCATCCTGCCCTTCACCGATTTAGAGCAGCAAGTTTCTCTGTAAACCGCTGAGAGTATCAATTCTGCATCTTATCTTCCATCCTCTTTAGAAGTAGACCCTCATATATTCAGATTCCAAGATTTTGAAACATCGCCAGATTCCTTCTATGATTATTCACCGAGCCTTCGAGAAAACGCTGTCCCACTAATCATTGACAATGGTAAGTGCAGCTGTACTTCTAATTTACTTGTCCATGTGTATCTAATTTTTTCAAAGGTATCTGCAAAATAGCAGAAAATAATGTGACTTTCATTTTGCTACAAGTTTGCCCCAGATGCCATTATCACACAGACAGTACACAAAAGACACCAGTTGGTATTGTCAAAGTTTAAGTTAAAGAATTATGATCAAGACTCTTTAATAGAGCAAAGTATTTTGTTATTATATTTTTTTCTAAAAAAAGTCGAGGGTAAATTCAAGAGATCTCAATAAACACCCTCAATTACCACACCACAGTACTGTTACAGTAACCAAATTTAGCTGAGACAAGATTAATAAGAGATATAAAGATTTGTGGACATTTCATGTCAGAAGATGTTTAAAGAAAGATTTTTAAAGACGTTCCAAAGATGTATGATGTCATTTGGAAGCTTCAAAGTTCCCAAGAAGGCTACAGTCATGACAAACTGACCAAAGAAAACTGATGAAAATTACTTCTTCTTGGCATTCAGACTGGTGATAAATAATTTGACTGGTGATAGATCGGCTTTGCTGTCAATGGCGCAGTTTGGCTGTGGGAGGTTGTCCCTTGTCGTGATTTCATTTTATGCTCTGTTGCTACTTTTTGGGCCATGTCGCTTGTCGGAATTTACCCTGGTAGGACCTCTATATGGCAAGCATACACCAGGGATCAAACCATATCTCAAGTGGTCACCTACAGGAGGATAACAACAATGGAGACTTCTAAAACCATCAGACAGTACAAAAAAGGGACCATGGTTGCATACGAGAGGTGCTCATTTACAAGAGGTTTAAACTGTAGTGATTTACTGGGAAAATTTTGGTGTTTTGAATAGGTGTTCACTTATGGCAGCTGGTTACTTACAAGAGGTGGTCACTTCAAGCTTCAAATTTATTGGAGATTTTGGTCAAATCACATGGAATTTTCTTTCTTTGCACTCATTGTTTTAGCCTAATTTACTTAATAAACCTTGTCAGTTAAGGCAGTTATATTTTAGTTAAGATGTTCTGTTGGACTGAGAAACTTGGCAACAAGCATAAGCTGGAGTGAGAAGGAAGTTACCTGCAGCTGTGAGGCTCATGCCTTAAACATAAGAGTTGACAGGTTTTCAATGCTGACTCACAGTAAATATTATTTTGAATTTGGCTTTCTTTCTGTTGCTACTTAGGTGGCCACTGTTGTCGAGCTGGTTGGGCCATTGACAATAAGCCAAGACTAATCTTCAGAAACTTGGTTGCAAAAGCAAGAGGAAAGAAGGTATACATGTAAAAGATCTTTTTATGTTAAAATATTTTCTTTCTTTGTAACTGTGAAGCCAAAAGTTGTGTGAATTCTTGAACTATTAAGGAATGATTATTAGGGCATGGCAAAATGGTGAATTAGCAATTAAGACCTAAGAACAAACCACTAAAAAAATTATATTTACTCGTAACTACATTTGTACTGTTTATTGACTTATTTTGGATTTTTTTTTTACTCATAAATGTTCACAATAACGTTTCAGAAAATGTTGTGATATGATTTTTGTTTTCATAGCCTATGGTAATCTATTTATTGTATAGTCTAAAAGTAGGTGCCTTTCACTGGATGTCTTTGCCTAAATGTATTATTATAACAGTTTATTATTAGATATTTTGCTAATTTACTAATAATATTTTTCTTTAGGATACTGACCCTTCTGCTCATAGTGTCTGTGTAGGGAATGATATTGGCAATCTTGAGGTGGTCAGATGGGCTCTACGCAGTCAATTTGACAGAGATGTCGTCACAAACTATGAATGCCAGGTACTTTTTAAAATTTGAAGTGATGTATAACTGCATTTTACAAAAAATGTATCTCTCTTGTTTTTTCTATTTTTATTTGATATTGGAGCTCATAACCATTCAAAATACCAGCAACTTTGTTTGCAGTTATGCTGTAGTTATTTATCGGCCGAGGAAGATCTTTTTTGACAAAGTTTTAGCATGGCAAGTTTTAAATGTTTAAATTGGAGAAAACTGAAGAGAGTTATCAGTCATGAGACTGATATTAAATATGGGTAAATTTTAGCAAACACCTTAAAGGTGGAATTATGCGTCTCTGAATGTGTATATTTTCTGACAAAATCAAAGTTGCGATGAGATCACCATTTATGAATCAATTTTGACAATGCTAGTTGTGCAATGACTGCAAAGATTTACCCACCAAAAAGTGTGCTGGGCATTCAGAGTTTTTGTTTTGCTTATTTTCTCTTTTCTGTCATCATTGTGGTTGCGCTGAGCTTGCTAGTAGTGTTCCTACACAAACAGTTTTTGATACGCAACAATTAGGCTTGAAAAACCATTGATTTGATGGAAAATGCGCAGACTTGAAATCAACGTCTGCAGGTATACCCAAACAGAGGCCCAACTGAATTGCAGGTCATTGCAAACCTGTATTTGTGTTGATCATTATAAATCAAAAATTATCATTGATGCATACATTGTACTACAAAATGAATGAATTTAATCCCTTCAGGAACAAGTCTTTGATCACATCTTCAGTCGCCTTGGAATCAACACACCGGGAAGTGTCAACCATCCTATTGTTTTAACAGAACCAGTATGCAACCCTAACTACTGCCGACAATGTAAGTTATCACTGAAATGATAATATTATGATTTGTGTTGGTGGAGAATGTATGCAAAATAGAGCACACAATCTTTCAATCACAAGCAAGACTTTGTCAATGATATTACAAAAAGACCCATGCTGTCCTCTAGAGTCTCTGATAACTTAGCGCATTTACCTGTGTATCATGTGCACCTTAAATTTTGAATGCATTGTGAAAAAAGAGAAAAAACTTTAGGCAATAGAAAGGAAAACTCTTTCTGCTGGGCCCTTTCTGCTCATCCTCTTGTTTTACCCTCGGTATTTACATTTACTATTGTCAACGAATAACTCTGAATTCATGCAAAATAAAATGGCAGGTTTAGATTGTTGTTTACTAATAGAAGGAATAATGATGCTTTCCTAGTTTTTATTGTCTTCTTGGTAACCTGAGGCACCAGTTATTGGGCTAACTTTTACATACCAGTATTCAATTCTTGAGACCTTAAAGAAATAGCAAATTGAGAATCAACATTGGTTAAAAAATTTTAACTTTAACTTTTACTTGTAACATAATTTATATATGTTCCTCTATAATTCAAATAGAATGTTATCATGGCATATAAGCATAATTCTGCAACAAGGTACTAAAATTTAATTTCAGCCATGTCAGAGCTTCTGTTTGAGTGCTACAATGTTCCAAGCGTGGCATATGGTATTGACAGTCTTTTCAGTTTGTACAACAACATGCCCAGTTCAGGTGAGTTAATTCAATATTGCCATGGTAGACTGTGTGTAGTCATCCTTCTTTCCTCAGAGCCATGCATGGTTCATCCTTATAAGTTTGTCATTTCCATGTTTTTGTCTCAAAAGAAATATTAGACACTGCTCATGGCCTACCATGGCCAGAAAAAGATTGCAATTGGTTTCAGTTGTCTTCAATTTTGTCCATCCATGCCTTGTTTCATATTTGTTATGATATTTATACCTTTTTTCATGTTTTAAGTAGTATCTTCTCCTGCAAAACTCACAAAACCGTGAATACCAGAAAGATTATTTTATGGAAATGTAATTGTGTTGCGAGAAATTAGCCAATAAGGCATGAGTAGTGGTCACAGAAGTATTTCTGGTCGTCGCTTCTAACCACACATTATTTTTCGGGTGCAGAGAAGCGACGACCAGAAATATGCCTGTGTTCGCAGACTATGAGATGACTAAACCGTAAGCAGTGATTGTGATTACACTGTAGTTTGTGGTTTTGAGGCGCCTGAACTTGTGATTTGTCACTACACAGTCAACGTTCTTGAAATTTTACAGGTGTTCATGGTTTTCTGAGTTTGATAGCATGTTTCACTCAATCTCATGGTAGTTCCCAATGTTTTTAATTTTGATAAATTATTTCATTACACACTACAGATAAAACCACTGCTCTGGTTGTGTCTTCAAGTTGTCAAGTTAGTCATGTCCTTCCAGTGGTGAATGGAAGACTGGACGCTGGCAACTGTAAAAGGTATCGAAGAATAAAAAAATACCCTAGAATTCTATATAAATACCCAGAGCTTCTAAAAGGTGCCATCCAGATGTCCAGGAGAAGTATGTAGATCCTCTTGCTGTGCAAAGTTAGTTTTTAGATCACCTCTCTTATGGGTAAGGCTTCAGGTAAGTCAACCAATCATCTTGTATCTAAATTATAAGACAAGTTCATGATGACAACATTTGACTACAACTACCAGAATTCATTTCGTTTTTGCTTTCTTATTTAGATTTGTCAATCTTGCAGAGGTTTAAACAACAATAGCCTCAATTTGCACAAGAAAACAACAAACTGAAGTATTCTGGTAGTTGTTTGCCCTGAGCAAAGGACAAACTGAAATTCAAGATTTTTGCAGGAGGGGTGGAGGGGGAGGGGGGGTTGGATTCCTTAACCCTTTATGTGATAATTTTTTAAATTAAATGATGTAATGCTTTTACATAACAGAATATCACAGCTTTAAAATTTGCACCATTTATGGTTGAATGATGATTAATGGTTTGTACATGTAGGAATAAAAACAACATTTTTGTTAAACTTAGGTAAATTTATTTCTTTGCTTTGTGAAATACAGGATTAACCTGGGTGGTTCCCATGCAACGTGGTTCATGCAGAGACTATTACAACTAAAATACCCACATCATGCCACTCAGATAACGCTCACCAGAGCACAGGTTAGTGCATCTTTTCATTATTTATGGGCGAGTGAAAGTAGAAATAAATGAAGAACTTATAGTGTAGATTACTTGCATGATACGTAAGCAGTATCTTTGCCTGTATGGGGCTCATTAATTTGGAGTCTACCATAGGGGCTAAATTTGGCTTAAGTTCATGATCCAGCTGTTTTTAATAGCCTTATGGTTTTTAACATACTTTAATGACTTGTTTTGAAGGGGAATTGGAAGGTAACATAGGCCTTAGAAGTTATTATTTTTGAACTAGATCCTATGCTGTTGTTGTCATTTTTTAATAAAACAAAAGGAAAGAAAATAGGTTACGTGTTTCTGTTATTCAGTTCACTGGCTTTAAATAGGCACTGTCCTCAAATAATAGCCATTCTGACAATTCAAAGAATACTGGAAGCTGCACTATTCAGAAGCAACAACGGAGGATTAGAGTGTGAAGAGCCTACAGTGGGTTCAACAATAGTATAGTTCAACTGCCCATGAAGCAGCGTGGCTGACAACTTAATTAGAGGGCTAGACGTGTAATCTGGACGCCCTGCGTTCAAGTCCTAGGGTGCATTTCTTAATATATTCTGATTGTTCTTGTTTAGGAATTAGTGCACAGTTACACAGCTATGGCGACAGATTACTCGAAGGAGCTTGAGGAGTGGGCATCGTCAGATTACTATGATGATCATGTTTATAAAATTCAGCTGCCGTATGCTCAGGTGGGTGTACTATCTTGTTATAAGCGCACAATAGCAAAAATAGCTTAGTGGTCAAATGGCGTTTCCAGTAGCTTTCAGTTTTTTGAGGCTATTTGGGTTTTTTTCTCGACATTAATCCCCTGGGGGTACTTAAGGAATTTCTGGGTGCGGATGTGCCGCTGGGACCCTGGAACCCTTAACCTATACCAGAGCTAGTTCAGCTGAATTTTGCTACCCTATACTAGAGTAAAATCCCCAAATCCCCCCTATCCTAGAGTAGCTGTTTTCCAGAAACTACTGAGGTCACTAGCACAGTAGTCTAGCCAAAACAAAACCTTATACCACAATCCCTAGTCTACATAAAATCTTCAACCAACTGATCAGTTTCCTGAAAAATGGTACCCTATTTTAGACCCAAATGCTCTGATTTATATACCCTATCTTAGAGTAAACTGCTTGAAAGCCGTACCCTTCACAGCGGCACATACTTATATAGTCCATATATGGCAGTACCCCCCCCCCCCCCCCGGGATTAATCCGTCCTCGTGAAAATGGTTCGTTGTGCATTTTGGACGCGTACCTTGGTACATAATTTCGGGGGTACTTCAGTTTCGCGGTTTTGGTGACACAGTACAGTATTTCCCGGGGTTTTACTTTTGCGATTTCAATAGGAAAAAAAAAAAGAACAAAAGGGCATTAAATTTCGAAATTTCAAGCATTTTAAACTTCATTTTACTTGAACTCTTTAAAATTTTAAGATAAGGGGCTCTTAGGAACCTAGCGACTTAGATGGAGATGATACAAATACAGATAGAAATTGGAACTTGCTAGTAAAACCACTTAAATGTTTGGGGACATTGTGTTTGTCGATACATATCCTGTTATTGTTATTACATTTTTTGTTCTGTGAATTTTCTACATGTGTTAAATGTCGCGTGTCTAAATTTCGCGAGGATATTTATTCGCGGGTCTTTAAGTTGGCGATTTTTTTTACAATTGGGTAAAACGCCGCGAAATTAAGTACCAACAGGGTAATCCGTCTGATTTAACTGTTGTTTAGTCCGTCTATTTTGACTGATTTTAAAAGTTTCTATACGTACTTCACTAAATCCTCTTCAAAAGCAGTCATATCACCTGTGTAAAATGCGATGTTTGGAACTAAGGTGTGTATCGTGCCGGGTGAATCACAGAGAATAACACTTTGGCGAATTTCCTAAATAGTTGCGAAGAGGAGGGAAAACTTGCCACATTTCATGCAATTTTTCCTGCACAGGTTTCCAAGTCTCGGACTCATGACCCTGAAATCTGCTTACTATTTTTGAAGGTCAAATTTTGCCAGATAAATATAAACAATTTCGCAATAGTTGAACTGCAATGGGAGCGGGGGCTGTTGAACAGTAAAACCACAGAAATTCTAAAGCATTTCTTCTGAACAGGCCCAGGCACCTCAAACCAACGGCCCCAAGAGTGAAGAAAAGGAAAAGTTGAGAAGGCAGAAACAGGGGAGAAGACTACAGGAAATAAATGCGAGAAGAAGAGAAGAAAAGGTTGGATTTTTGTACTTGATCCTTCGCATTTATAACCCCCTTTCTCCAAAACGCGTGACGGTTTATTCATAAAACTATAACCTAAATAACCATTATCTTAACTGTGGCCGGTAAATTTTGTAACGAAATTGATAGTGAGAGGCTTTAATTGCCATTTAGATTTGTTGTAGGGTGACAAAGCAATCATCGAAACAGTGTGTTCTGAGAAAATATGTCTCGAATGGCACATTTTCATACTTTAGGACGTCCCAGATTCTTGTTTCGCGAATAGATGACCAGGAGATTTCAATGTTTAATAATTTTCCCTGCTTCGCGTTTTCTTAGTTTTCGTTTTATTGCCGAATGTGGCTTGACAAAAAGATCCGTCAATTTATATAACAGGAAAAAACAAATATTTCTGCACAAATCCTCATTTTTTTTCCGAACCAAAAAAGAGCTTCTTGGAATGCAAACGGAAAAACGAAAGCACAAGAAAATGGTGGGAAAATCATAACCATATGGTTCTTTCAACTGCTCGTGTCTCAGGCCGTAAACGTGATGCGTCCTCCCCATTATTTTCAGCTTGTGGAAGAAGAGGAAAGACTACAAGATCTAATGAGTATTCAGGCACTGGAACTTTCAAATAACAAGGAATTCCAGGTGAAATACTTCAGACAGTGACACTTCACGTTGATTATCTTTGAATAAGGATTCATAATGTTTTTTAAGCACTTCAGTTGAAAGAGTGCAAATGTAGGTGATTAACTTGTAGTGAGGAATTCTTAAAGGGAAGTTTTTTGTTTACAGATGTCACTAACAGAGGCAGGCTTCCAGAGTTCTGAGGTAAATATCGTACCTTTCCATTCTTTAAGTTAACTTTGCAAACGTTCCGAGATCATGGTATCCAGATCGATGTCAAGGGTCGCAAAAAATGCTTAATATCTTACTTGTTTCGTATCGATTGAATATCGATTGAAAAGCCGATGTTGGTCAAAATCTGTCAAAAGTATCACTTTGACCAATCAAATTAGACAGTGACAAACTAATGAACCAATTAACAGTTTCAATTACAAGTAGTTGCAGCGGAGCGCGGGAAAATGGGTCCGCGCCATTCGCGAGCAGTTGATTGATTAAAAAGAGGGTGCGAGATTTTTCAGCCTGTCAGATAATGGTTAGTGCGTTTAGTTTCAGACGATTAGTTACCACTCATATGCTCCGTTTATAGTTAACCTAGGACTGAAGCTAGTCAGTCTTCGAACAAATCGGCCCAGACCTGAAAATCTTTTTAATAATTCCTAAGATGAACGCTTATACCGTATTTTTGTTGTTGTTCACTTTTAATGACAGGCTTTGCAATCCGCCATAAAGAATCTGACGACGTCTATCCGAAAGCGAAAGGAAAAGATTGTAGCCATGCAAACAGCTTTGGAACTGGATTCCGAGGTGAAAAATGAATTCAACATCATTTCCAAGTTGCTCCAAGCCTCTGTTTCAAAGCGAGGCCAAGTGCAAAGCTAATGATATGAAAATGATTATTTATTCTCATGCAAATAAAACTCATTTACGCAAAAAAGGTTTTTTGCACTTAGCCTTGTTTTGAAAGTGAAAGTTTTGGAAATGGGTTATTGCAATGTTACCGAAGGCTCTTTGGACCGATGATAACAACTCTAACTGTTCCATATTGCGTTCTTAGGTCAAAGAAAAAGATGAAATCATTGATGTGGTATCTGAGCAGCCGGTTGAGAGCAAAAAGAGGCAGCGGACTCCCAAAGGAGGAGCAGAGGATAAAATTGGGAAAAGATTAAAGGAGGAGAAAAAACAAGAGTTACAACAGCAGAAGAGCCAGGAGGAAATACAAAGAGAGGAAACGTTTAAAACGTGGCTGTCGGGATTACATAGGAGACGAAAAGTGAGCTGAAAGAGAACACGCGTTGATAACTTGAATCATATCTATCTCTATGCTAAATAAACCATCTGAAATCAAGAGTCAGTCTACTTACCTCCGCTGTATACCTTACGCATGCGCTGTTACATCTCAGCAACTCTCAGAGCGTTTCCACATTCGCCACTCTAGAAACCAGAAGAAAACTGGGCCGCAAAGATTTCTGGGGCTGTTACTAGGGACGGGGAAAAAATTGGCCAATAGCTGACCGGCGCGTGCCCAGTAACATTCTCAGAAACAATCGCGGGACATCGCGTCCGCCATATTGCTGTACCAAAACTATAAAAATGCGGCCATTGTTGTGTTCCAAACGAAACACCTGGGAAGTTAAAAAACCTTTATTCACGTAAAAAACCCCTCTTTTTTGTTTCAATAAATTTCATCAGCTGCTACCCACGTGAGTGAAAACGCTCTGTTGTTGCAAAGTATGAACATTAAGAGCGACGAATTCTGCTCTTAGAATTTTTACCGCTTTTTTGTCGCTTTCAAGTCGATGTAAAAGAGATGTATAGCGGTATGTCCTTTTAGCTCCGTTCTTTTTAGGCATGTGAAGAGCTATTTTCTTTTACGTTTCCTTTGTCAGGAAATACTTGATGCTCGTCAGCAGCGAACCCAGAGAAGAGAAGAATTAGCCAGCAGACGGAGCCATGCTTCCTTGGAAAGAATGAGGATTTTGTCGCAGCTGGCTTATGATCCTAATGGTAGGTTACTATGACTGCCGGCACAGTTTAGTCTGTGGAGGGCTTTTATCCCGTTTCGGTACATGTATATATGAGTAGATTGGACCATACAACATGAAAAAAAGGAGGACGAAATTCGGTAATTTGAAAATTGGATTACGAGCACGACAATAAATAAACTGTCTGTAAAATACTGTCCACTGGTTGGCGAAGTAATTTAGACCACGTAATCTAAACGTTCCTAAATGCAGGATGCATATTTACAGTAGAATCTGCTACCGGTAGATATTCATTCTTTTGAATAACTGCTAAGACTAAGTTGGTGGAAGTTCAAATGCACTGACATCGTTTGGTTTACCAAAAAAGGCCTAATCAACCTAGCAGTTCTTATTAGAACACGCCTCAATTCGCATGTTTTATGGTTTGTACGAGTGTGCCTTCTGTCTTGGCAGTCCCAGAGACTGTGCGTCTCTTCAGACGCCAACTGCGTAGACTATACTTTTGAAATTAATTGCTTTCAGGTACTGAACTAAGATTACCGGCTTGTCGGTTTGGCATATCTCTGGGAAGGGATGTTGGGTTATACTGTCCCTCGTACATAAATAGCAGCAATTACATGCGCCATTTTCGCATTTCCATAATGCACCTTGCTTGCTCCCGCTCACCTTCCCCCCCCCCCCAAAAAAAAAAAAATTGCTTAGGAAATGTCATTAATTTCTTGTTTTACGACTATGATGTTCAGGGGGGACCAACAAGGTGTATTATGGGAAATGCGCAAATGGCGAAGGAAAATTCAAAGTCGGTGTTGCATGAGTTTACCGTTGATAGTGACAGTGTTGTTGTTGTAGTTCGTGACGACGGTACGACACGAAGTACGCATAAGAAACCAAAAGAAGATACATTTGGACAAAACGATGAGGACTGGATGGTGTACAGATCCATTGTGAGTCTGGAATTTGTATGATTCGTAGTAACACTAATTAAAGGACGTACGGGATTATATTTACTCGTTGTTTGTGACAATTCGTGAATATAACCCCGTACGCCGCACTTTCTATGACGTAAACTATATGTATTTCTCAGGATACGTAACTAAACTGCTTTAACGACAAACTCAACCATGCCCCCGCGGACGGGCACGAGGTTGTGACAAACGGCGGTGTCGGCGAAGGTGGAGGTGAAAAACGACGACGGCGCTGGTAAAAAGAAAACAAGCGGTGAAGGTGAAGATGACAATTCTTGATCTGTTTTTCTTGCAGAACAAAGATGCTGGTGATTCCGACAGTGAAAAAGAACAGGAAGAACTGAACGAGCTGGAGAATTTACTGAAGAAACACGATCCTGACTTTTCAAAGTAAGTCACGGGGCTAAATTGGCGATTTCCGAGTCCATTTATGAACTTATTTACTTAGGATTTGCTACAATTTCCGTTTACGATCGTCCATTGGCACACAGAAGCCAAAGTTGTCTGTAAGTTTGTTTCCGTTTACCGGAGAACTTTCAAACGACGTGTTCAACAAATGGCAAACTGTTTTTTCCGCCTGTCCAAGTTTTTGCATTAGCTATCGTTAATTGTTTATGTCTACCCAAAAATACTGTAAAATTCCGAAAATAAGCCCCGGGGCCTATATTTTTCAAAGGCCCTTTTTTGAGGGGCTTATATGGAGGGAAATTTGCGTTTCAAAATCGATTGGGCTAGCTTTTATGGTTAGAAGGAAATTTACCGTTTTTGCTTTGTTTTACTTTGTATTTGAGGGCAATTTCCAAGTACAGGCCCCGGGGCGGCTTATATTTGGAGGGGCGATTTAACGGAGGGCTTTTTGCTTTACGAGTTTTGGGGGCTTATATTTGGAGGGGCTTATACATGGAAGGGCTTATTTTCAGAATTTTACGGTAAGTAGTTTCATTGTAGTCCGATTCGGCTATTTTCTTTAAATATTTTTATTATTATTATTTTCGTGTGTCTTTGCTGTTGTAGACGTTTTGGTGGCAAACCAGAATCTGCTGTTGACTGGGCGGAATATTATCAGCTCCATCTTGGTGTTGAGAGAATAAGGTAACTAGTTGCGGTTGTCTCCCGTACAGCGCAAGTGGAATAGTTCCTGATCAGCTCCGCCTCGAGAAACCCTGAGAATTTCGGGAAACAACATTAAATATTACCCTTGGTACCAGTCATGTTAATGTCATTTTGCCAATAAACGAAATCCGAGAATTAAAGTACTGGCAAAAACGCTCGAAGCACCTTGCCCGTGCAGTTCTATCTCCTGTTAAAGTACCGGTCAATTCGGCCCCTGGGTCGAAATTGGCTTTGAAATGTTTCTTTTTGTGGTCAGAATAAGCGGTCAAGTGCCCCTATGCCGTCAAATCCCCCTGAGTTACAATGGTAAATAGTCTACCGTAAAGGATTCCAAAGCTGACGTTTCGAGGGCTAGCCTTCGTCAGAGCGAGTAAAGGGATTGTGGTTGTGTGAGGTTAGCATATCATATCATGGACCACGCTTTTGGTGGCAACATGTTAACATGAAATACAGGGATACTGAAATACCCTGTGTTAAGGGCGTTCATTGATTCCGTGGTGATTTGGGTGCCCCGTTTAAAAGGTAAATTCCTGGTTGCCTTGCTAGACCGCGGATTTTCGTGTCGTAAGAAAATTTATGTCACACTCCCCCACTGACGCAGGATAAACTGTTTAGTTATTGTATTTGTGTTATGTTTTTTTGTCTCATTATTTTTCCCAGAGTTCCTGAGATTGTATATCAACCTTCCATGCTTGGTATTGAACAAGCCGGTATTGCAGAAACTATTGATTTTATACTTAACCACTTTTCGGCCGATTTACAAACAGCATTAGTGCAGGTACGAGTGGAATAACGAAATTTGTAACTGTTTAATGTTACTAGTTTTAAACATTGCCTATCCAGCTTAGACGTCAGCACTTCCCATTGAGTTTAGATCGTTCGTTTAACAGTTTTAGGCATTGCTTTTGACTTCCGATATTCAGTTGAAAGGTGCTATTTTACGATAATTAGTTAACTGTTGTCAGTCCAAATGAAGACGATCTTAAACATGCGATCTTAGAGAGAATGAAGCACCGGAGTGGATACTCCAAATTAGGTTTTCCATTGAAACGGCTTATTTTTATCACATATATGGCGTACGTTGCCTATTACAATATTTTACACTTAACGGTCAAATCAACGCGTAATCCTTATCACTGTAGATGGGTGCTGAATTCCACACTGAAATCCTTTCCTTACACAACTGATGCTATTTGATCCTTTCAAATTTCTCAAAATGTGTGGCCAATTAATGCAATTCTTTGCAATGAATATTATGTTGGGGAATTGGCATGAGGTGTCCCACTGGATTTTGGAGTATCCATTCTAATCACAAAGTACGCAGAGGAGTCGGCTTTGAACGCAAAAGGCCGCGTAAAAGCACTTCCGTGAATTGGGTTCAGTATCTGGTATTTATTAGAAAAACTGGGAACTCGTTTACTTCCGGCGCGAGTGTTACTAGATTTGAAGTGCTGCCAAGAAAGTAGGAGCCATTAGCGTCGTGTACTGGTGCCTGCCCTATATATCTCTACTTTTGTTAGAGATAACATGTGTGATTCGATGCTACAATCTGTACTCGCATGAATTTGCCTTTCTGTTTTTTCTCCTAGAATGTGTTTGTAACAGGAGGAAATACACAATTCCCCAACTTTCAAGAACGCCTGGAGAGAGAGCTCCTTGCTATCCGACCGTTCCAATCTACATTTAAAGTTTTCACGGCAGGTTCGTTGAATATTTTGCTTCCCTGTCAACACAATGATAGAATAGAATGTACACAGGCAACGTTAGGTAAATGTACCTTAAAACGCTTCAGTCTTATAAAAGATATTAATTGAAAAGGGAAACTTTCAAAGTTATTTTTGTCTCCAGACACACATTTTCCATAACCCTGTCACGTGATCCCACCATTTGAGACTCTAAGGATCCAAATCGTGTGTAGTGAGAATGTACTATTGAGGTTTTCGACAGCTCATTCCTTTTGCTGACAAGGGACGTCTGTGCTCAGGCTACCGTATTGTTTCAATAATATGTTGACGTTATTGTTGTTCATTTATCGTTTTGAAAATTCTTCTAACCTTTTTACTCACGTTTATCCAGGTAACCCGGTGCTCGATGCATGGTACGGTGCTCGTAAATGGGCAAGGACTCTCAGCAACAACCTACGGACAGTCAGTGTTACTAGGGAGGAGTATGACGAGAAAGGCGGAGAATATCTCAAGGAACACTTCGCGTCAAACCTTTACGTAACGACCCCTTCCCAGTCATAGCGCACGCTCAATCCGTGGACGTCGTTCAAAGCAGTGATTAGTTTTCTTATTCCTTTGCATTTCGTTTTCTAACTTGCTTAAACGTATACGGTGGTTTATAGAGATACGGACTCAACAGTATATGTAGTTGGTACACTTAAACCACACGTATTAGTCTTAAACATCATTTGAGTAAGAAAGAAATGTACTCTATACATTTTTTAGCCTGTGAAACCTATATCTGCTACAGTAGAAAACTTAAACCCAGTTCATTTGTCCCGCGCACACTGTTCGAAGCACGGAAAACTTATCAAACGGTTTGAAGTGGAAACGTCTTTGAAAAAAAGGGCGAACGTGCGCGTCTAAAACATCTTTTCTTCTATGGCATTACATCAGGGGTCAATTTTTCACTAAAGAAGAAAAAGCAAATGTGCACTTAAAAGGTAGCTTTCTTTTTACTCTAAAAGTTCTCATTTTTGAAAGCAGAGACTTCACGCTTAAATTCCTAAAACAGAAAGGCGTTTGTTATAAGCCTTGTGTTACATTGAAACTGACTGGCAATTTAACAGCGCATTCATACACGAATAGCGCTTTTGATAGAATTAATTGCAAAATACATAAATAAGTTGTAAATACAAACAAACTCAAATACATCTGTACACAAAAATTGATGCAAAATAAACCAAGAAAAGTATTTGTACATGTCGAAATCTCTTTGAGCACGTACGGTGTGTTGTCTACGAGCAAGCCTTAACGACTCAGAGGAGGAAAGGAGAAAGAGTTGAACGAAAGCCTTCCTGACAAGAAGTTGAACACGTTCATAAGTAGTATAGGGCGCACTAAACGAACCATTTTTGTCATGATCAAGGCCGTCCTTACAAGCACATAGACTCCTTATATGTTCAGGCTAATGCTTATGCTTGCCTCGCAAGTGAGCCGAGAGCAGGCCCCAAATTGTTCAAAAGGTGGATAATGTTATCAACTAGAAAAATTTCAATGAAAATGAAGAAATGATCGTCGCAGTGAACACAATTTATGCAATTGCGTAAAGAAGCCTGAAAAAAATTCATTAACATAAATTTCTATGTAGTGCACGGCGCGATTGGTTTTCCCAATAATTATTCGCGGTACAGTGATTTATAAGGTGCTTGAATAAAGCTATCCAACATTTGAACAAGCGGGGCCACTGGGCCCGGTTGCATAAAACGCCCGTAACAACTACGGGTATACGTACGTGCACTCGCAACTTAAGTGAGTTGCATTAAATCACTTAAGTGGTCCACTTAGGGAATTCAATTAAGTGGTTGTACTTACGATTTTCGTAAGTGTTCACTTAAGTGTCGGTTATGAAACAGAAATTGCGGGTGTTGCATAAAACTTTTTTTAGGGGAAAAATAGCACGTAAATTTACGGGACCTATGTAGGTCCCGTATCGTTACTGTTTTTGCTAAAGTTAACGAGATCTTTTTCTGAGAAGTGAAAAAAAGTAATTCGTCCTAATGCGCTTTGTTAACCTCTGATGTACACTTTAAAGCCGACGTTGTGAAAAAAGAAGAAGAATTATCATTTTCAGTAGACATTGAAGAAAAATAACGATTGCATGCAAATTTCATTTTTTTTAAGGCTTAAAAGTGTTCGAAACGAATTAAAACTTTCTTTACACTCACCGATAGTTAGCTTAAAAAAAAAGAGTGAGTCATTAATAAAGCACTACATCAAAGTTACGTGTGCCTTTAAGTGAACCCGTAATTTACCACGTAAAAGAGTAACTTACGAGAGTGCTAAGTGTGTTTCATGCAACACCCGCAAGTGTACCCATAACGGATTCGTAAGTAACCTACTTAAGTGGGCACTTAAGTGTAGCTTTTATGCAACCGGGCCCAGGCTTCAAGGATACTGAGTGAAGAGTAGTATATTTTCTGATGGTTATTTTGATAGCGTAATACATTAAGGTTGGTGCCAGTGGAAGGTTTGCAAATCATTAATAGTACAAAACTATCTTCGCATTAGGAGTCGCAAAATCCTCAGCCGTCAAGACCTCAAAAGTTCGCGAACTGTCTAAAGGCATTTTCAAAGGCAGAGTTACCTTGACATATTCTACTCGCATCCAGCAAATTCTAATGTGACGTTATCACCAACAAGCACAAACGGTGCCCAGTATTTGACTGCATTAAACTCCTCAGATTCTCTCATGCAGTTCATCGCTTGGTTTAAGGCTTCACTTGCACTTTTTCCTTTCACAAGATGTTGATAGAAATTTTTCATAAACTCAAGAGTGGCCTTGTCGTCAATCGCCCACAACGACACCAGAACAGAACGAGCACCGGCACCTAAAAACGCTCGTGCTATGCCAACCACGCCTTCTGCTTTGATCTCACCATGAGCACTATGACAACAACTGAGTACAACCAGTCTTGCACGAATCTGAACGCGCTTTACATCTTTCATCGTCAAAATGAAATCCATCTCACCATTATCTGGCGCCAGGGCAATTTCACCCGTTTCCATGCTGCCATGTGCAGCGATGTGCACCAAAGCAACCGAACCGAGTCGTCTTAACACCGCATCCTTTGTGGCCTGTCTTCCAATAAGAGGTGCACAACCAAGCATTTTACCAATTATCTCAACTTCCTCTCTGGCATACGGCAACTGCTCCAGCTCTGTCACATCTTGCACCCATGGATCACCCACAAGAAGCACGCCAGACTTACAGTGGTAATCTAACGGACAATCTGCAATCATTTTCAAGCTGCTGAGAGATGGAGCCACGCGAATTCTGAATGATTCACAGAGGTATCTGGAGTTTGGACCCTTAAACGCAGCAAAAGGGGCCAAGCAAAGTGGGCCTTCGGGGACAAATATGAGTTCACTTCCAGAAAAAAGATCTTGAGTAGGATCAATGACGATCTCGTAGAACGTATTCAAAGTACTTTTTTGAAGGTGTAAGTGCTGCATTTGTCTGCAATCTTGAGGTGATCTTTTAACTGTTAGTCTTTCGTCACTTGCCAATTTAAGTGAGCGATCTTCACATTCAACGTTATCTCTTGCGCCAATTTCCTGACAGACAAGCTCCACAAGAGACTCAAAGAAAGTGCTGATTTTGTTCTGCGTACTGATCTGGTTGCTTCTTAATTCAACTTCCTTTCCTTTCTGACAAACCCAGCAAACTAACTCGTTCTTTCCGAGCGCCATAAATATAGTATTCGGAGGAATGCGATTAGAGAGTTCATGAAAGGATCTGTTGCCTTTACCTGACTCAGCATCATTCAATTTCAATCCATAATTATGCGCCATAAGGTCTTTTAGACCTTGTGCCCGTCCTTGCTCAGCAGAAAACAAAGCTTCCGCAACCTTGCCTTCGGCTAACATCAAGCGCCAAAGCGCAGCGTATATTGTTTGGTATCGATCCCGTAAGCTTATTTTCCACTCGTCGTTCAGTTGAAGACGATCTCTGATATTATTTACCAAAGTAACACTAAGTTGGTAATACTCAATAGCCAATGAAAGTTGGCCTAGACATTCATAATAGTAACCAAGATTCCAACACGCTATTCCCTCTCCCAATGTCTCACCCGATTCTCTTGAAATCTGCCGTTGACGTTCAAAGTATTCTTTGGCTGTTTTAAAATCTCCAAGGCTGAGAATGTCGTTACCAAGACTCCCATAAGCCGCTCCCTCTCCCGATCTGTCACCCAATTCTTTAGCAATTTTTAGGAAACGTTCATGAAAGTTTACGGCTGTTTCCAAATCTCCTAGACTACTATGGGCGCTACCAAGATTGCCACACGCTCTTTCTTCTCCAGATTTGTTACCCAATTCTTTAGCAATTTTCAGGTCACGCTCGTAGTAGTCTATGGCTGTCTTATAATCTCCCAGACCTCTATAAGAGTTGCCAATATTGCTATAGGCTGTCCCTTCTCCTGATCGGTTCTCCAATTCTTTCGCAATTTTCAAATGCCTTTCATGGTAAGATAAGGCTGTTTCAAAATCTCCCAGATTAAGATGGGCGTTGCCAAGATTGCCATACGCTCTTCCTTCTGCCAGTCTGTCACACAACTCTTTCGCAATTTTCAGGTCGCGTTCGTGGTAGTCTATAGTTTTCTTAAAATCTCCTAGACAGCGATGAGCGATGCCAAGATTTGCATACGCTGCTCCTTCTCCCGATTGGTCACCCATTTCTTTTGCAATTTTAAGATGACTATCATAGTAGTCTATGGCTGTTTTAAAATCTCCCAGGCTGCGATGGCCGATGCCAAGATTGCCATACGCTCTTCCTTCTCCAGATTTGTCACCCAGGTCTTTCGCAATTTTCAGGTGACGTTCATGGTAGTCTATGGCTGTTTTAAAATTCCCCAGACTCTGATGGGTCATGCCAAGATTGCCGTACGCTCCTGCTTCTCCCAATCTGTAACCCAAGGCTTTCGCAATTTTCAGACTACGGTCAAGGTACTCTATGGTTGTTTTAAAATCTCCTAAACAGTGATGGGCGTGGCCAAGATTGCAATATGCCACCTGCTCTCCCCATCTGTCGCCCAGTTCTTCCGCAATCTTTAGGTGCCGTTGATGGTAGTGTATGGCCTTCTTGAAATCTCCTAGACTGTGGTGGGTGGTGCCAAGATTGGAATACGTAGCTCCTTCCTTCCATCTATGATTCATTTCCTGAGCAATTTTCAGGTCACTTTCATGGTACTCTGTGGTTGTTTTCAAACTTATCGGTCCGCCATGAAGGGTGATGCCAAAATTGTCATCCTTCGTGCGAGGATACTGTGAAAAAAACGCGTAAAACGTATGAACACGTCTCATGTAGCTTTGTAGTTTTGTTCAATTTCAAATTTCTACCTATTTCTACCCTTTTTCGACTAAAAGGTGTCTTAATGGATGCAGGGGCAATAATTTTCTAAATTGCTGAAAGAGAGAAGAAATCAACAACAGAGCTTACAGACATTTAGCAAAATTCAGAAAATATCTCACTTTAGGTCATGTTAGATTGGTGTCCTCATGTGATCATCCTAAGTTTAATCACCGACTTGTAGCATATTATTTGTTGATTCCAGCCACAGAGCCTATTCTTTGAGTTCGATCACAAGAGGATTTGAATGGGTTGGCTGGTAGCCCTGAAACGACCAATTATTTTAGTGGTAACATGAAGGGAATATTGGTAACTGTGAACTGTGGAATTAGAGTTTTTGATGAAAGAAAACACATTGCATTTGAGATATTGTTGCACTGCTTTAAACCCGGGGCGTATAAAATGAAACAACTACGCGACTGACAAGCGACTCGAACGACTTCATGAAAGGAGAAACATCTGCTCGCACGGTATTTAACCAGTATTATCAACCTTAGCCTGCGTAGCAGGCGTCGAAAGGGGTAGGGGATAGGGGATAGGGAGGAAGGGAAAAAGAGGAGGGAGATTGGGGAGAGGGGGAGGGGACGCCTGCTCTAAGAACCCCCTTTTGTTCATATCTGCGGACGCTGGCGTCCGCAAATTCCTGATTGGCTGAGCGGTAATGAGTAACATATTGAAATGCGCGTTTCACATTTCAACAAACAGTCGAGATGGCAGCCGTAGACGTGGATGTCGTAGAGAGTGCTTTGAGGGATGTGAATTTATCCAGTGGTAGAGAAATTGTTTTAAAACCAGAGAAAGAATCAGCAGTAAGGGCTCTTTTAGCCGACAGAGATGTCCTGGCGGTTTTGCCGACCGGATACGGCAAGAGTTTAATTTACCAAATGTTTGTACGCGCGAAGAACTACGAGCTAAATGGTAATGCGGCGATTCTTGTCATTTCGCCACTGAAAAGAAGACCAGTTGCAGGAGATGGAATTGTTGGGCTACCCAGCGAAAGATTTAGCCAATTTATCGAACGATGACATTCGCCGATTTAACTTCAAAATTGTGTTTGCAACCGCCTAAAAAGTCAAAGAGAAGCCCTTCCGAGCAATGTTGATGGACTCCAAATCGAAGTTACATCGAAACATCTCGGCTATTGTGGTGGACGAATCGCACACGGTCGAGACATGGACAGGAAAAAAGCAGAAAGCTCTAACTTGTTTTTGCTGCTTCTAAAGAGTATTTGTGTAGCTACAAGGGATTTAGATTTTTATAAGCTTACTACTGAAATCCACTGGAAATTTTACACAACTGTAATGATTTCTAGTTCGCACCCTAGCATGAATCGAGCTTTGAGATTGAATGGATGCGATTAAAAGGGGGTGGTAGGCCTACACGACTTTTAGCTCATGCCAAAATGCTTATTCCAATAAAGTTGTTTTTATCTGCTGGGTAGATTATGCTCTGGAAGGTTCTGCATTTTACTGAGTTAATGTGATTTTAGCCGCATGTTTCACACTGAGAGGTCATGACATACATATCGATTGACTGTAGTTATTGCCCGGGAGTTATTGTTTTCTGGTCGGCAGGATTTGATGCAAGCGTATTTTCTTTGACCTCTTTTGAAGCGTAAAGCTTTTTATTACGGCTGAATAAGGGTTCCAGTTTTCTCCAAAGTGCCTTCTGGATCTGAATAATTAAGCGATTTTCTTTAGTCCGTGAGTGTAATGTTTTTCTGCAATGCTGTATCACGCTGGGCCCAGCTCGTCAGTTTTCCTTGCAGAATGTTAAATTACAAACACGCTCTGATACGCTTGGACTTTTAATCAATGGGAATCCCATTGATGAACAGCAATCCGCCAACACTGTACCTGGACTCTCTTTCCTCGCAGATTTCGAAAACAAATTTTCTAAAGACGCTCTTGTGCCCGAATTCTCAAAAGAGCACGAACAGAATCTACAACGATCGTTACATCCACCATCCTTTTTTCGTCCTCGTTTTGAACTTTTCGTGGGAGTCACGGATAGTTCCACGTTAAATTTCTGGTTGTCCAGAAGTGAGAATTTCTCGCTTCGATAAAATTAACATTTATGCAACGTGAGTTCCCGGCAAATCAAATAAATTTCCGCGTAACCACAGGGTTCCGCCTTGCGTTCTGATTGGCGAGTGTAGTAACACTTGATTGACAGTAAGCGCAATCGGATTACTAGAAAATTGGTGGGCGTTATGCAAAAACATAGGCTCTTAGAGCAGGCGCTCCCTTCCCTTTTCCCTTTCTCCCTCCACCCTCCCCCCTCCCCTTTTTGCGCCTGCCACGCAGGCTATATCAACCTAAAAACAAGTAAAATCCGAGAAAAATTTATGTTAGAAATTAACGTCTGGGTCTCCGAGGATGAGAAAGGCTCTTGATGCATCGAGTATGATCTTTGTTGAGCGTGCCCTGAATGTTGCTAAGATACATTTTCGAGCCCAGGACTAATAGCCGTGCGCTTGGTATTGTGGGATCAGTTACGACCATCGATTTATCAATGAACGGATGCTCACATTCAAACAAGCCAGTTTGACGAGAGAAAACAAGGTTGGCTAGTCGAAAAGTTGGGCTGCGGCGACTTCAAAGGCTCGACGCTATTCCGGCAAATTCTCCTTTTCCTCTCCTCCTAGAAGACAAAGGAGGCTCTGCTTACAGGCTGGTCTTTCCATCACCAACAAACAGATTCCTTTTTGCCTGTTTCCCGGGTTTGTTCAGTTATAGATGACAGAAGGTGTCAAAATGTGGAGATCAGTGTCCCACCATTTTTTTGCTCTCAGCACAATGGAGTTGGAAACTGGGAAATTCAAATTTCATTTCTTGAGCAATATACACATTTCAAATTTTTTTAAAAAATTTCTCTTGAATTGCATTTAAACTTAGAATGATATACGCACCCGAGCGTTATATATGTATGCCTACCGTATTGACATGGGCTGCTTTTTTACAAATCCCAAAGTCGATTGAAAATAACAGACTTAGAATTTGTAAGGGTTCTTTAATTATGTGAGGGTGAACGACGGAGTTTGATTTTACGTTAATTCTTTGTACAGCTAGGCTAAGAGAGCAACTATAGGTGTCTGCTTTGCATTCTTTTGTTTAGCGAACTACGAGCTCCTTCAATTTGGCACATTCAATAGCACTGAGCCTCCACTGGTACGTAATTAAAGCATTTTCTCACCCTTACCTTTTCTCCAAGATTGTCTTTCAGCCTATTTTGTCCTCTCGCAGCCCTTTTCCGTAATTCCAACAACTTTCGGTTCTTTGGGTCAGTCTTGTAGTAGTTAAAATGTTAATTATTTGATATAAACAAGAATATTACAAGGCTGCGTTTAGTGCATTGAGAGAACTTACTGCACAGCAAAGACCAATATTCAATTAAGATTGCTATTTTGTAGAATTGTGAAGAGTGGATATACCGGCAGTTTTGTCTATTTGATTGGAAACATTCATGAACTAGAAAAAGCAGCACCAAGTTAGATCGGGTACGGGAAAAAGACTGTTACCTGAAACAGCATTATTTAAAAGTCGAATTCTTATTAGCTTTAATCCAGGGTTAAATGTAAACAGAGCATTTGAGTAGTGATGGTAACTAACGGGCGATCATGATCGCCCTTCGAACAATTCGATCCTAAACTCTAAAAAAGGATACTGCTAATCCCTTATCACACCACCCAATGGCTTCGTTAAATTTATCCAACTGAACGCAAGCACTTGCACCTGAAAAAGAAAAAACAAATGCTCAACTACAATACATTTGGGCTAAGAAAGCAACGATAAATTGATCTATATGTGTTATATTAAACGACAGACTGTCAGTTAACGCAAGGAAAGTTTTCAAATATTCACGCCCCGGCTGATTTTCTTCGGGAAAAAAATGTTGTCGAAGTGTATATGCAAAGTTAACCTACCCCGCACAAAAGCTTTTAGAAAAGATGGTTGCAATTCCACGGCCATTTTTGCATCATTCAGTGCTTCGGTGTAACTCCCTGCGAAAGAGATAATGCATTCAAAAACGTTACACACCCGAAACACAGAGCATAGCATGAAGATGAAGAAGTAACACATCTTTTTAGTTTGTATCATGTTTTCCCATTTCAGATCATGTAACGTTACTCTGGAGAACACTTTTTTTTTCGAAGTTTGCCCTATCCAAGTGCGTATGTATACATAATTGAAAGAGCGTTTTCACATGTCGTCACGGTGGCCATATTTGCGTTCCAAAACAATGAAACAGCAGCCATGTTGGTGTCCCAAACAAATCCTGTGGTAGCTGGACTCTTTTCTTATGTATTAAAAAACGCTTTCTTTTGTTCCAATAAATTTGCATAGGTGCATGATGGATGTTGGCCACGTGAGTGAAAACGTTCTATATTACCTATTGATATTTATGTGCCAACCAGGAGTTTCACTCGTTACACATTAGTATATCAAAAACAGTGTTTGCAAACATAACCATGTGATGTCTCCTATAGCTGACTTACTTAGCATTAAATCATCGCCGACTACAAAACCCCCACATAGAAAGTCTCAGAAAGATGTTTAAGGCAACCAATAGCAACTTCTTACCCAAATTAAAAAGTGCTGCCGCCCTGTTGCTGTACAGTTTGGCGTTCAGTTCTTTATCCTTGCAGTTAACTTTAATGCCCTCTGTGTAGTAGTTAATGGCGCTGCTGAAATTCTTCTTGTTGTACTCATCGTTACCTTCATTCTTGTAAACGTCTGCAATTGCTGCAATGAAGTAATATATAATTATGTCTGCGAAATTTTTAATTTCTTTAAATTTAGAAATAAACTTTGCGTAATATTGGCTCTTGTCTGGTCTACTGTCAGCAGGGGTTGCCCGTGTAAAAAACACGGTGGTTTAAACCCCGACAAAATGTTTTTTGTAGAATTGATAAGGGCTTCATCGTATTGCTGAATGCAATTTTTCGTCCTTGATTTATGGCTTTTCCTCACCTTTTAAATTGTCATCATCAAACTGGAGAGTTTCATCAGCTTTTGATGTGACATCAGCTGCCTCTGGACTTTTCTTCATGACTGCTGTAGACTGGTGTGAGATTGGATCTTTTTTTCTAACAACTGTTACTGGAGCCTGATAAGAGAAATGGATGATTAGGTCCTCATCCATGTGTTTGTTTTTAACACGATCTGCTGTATTCGTAGTCTGGTGTAGACTGGTGTAAGATAAGCCTAATATTTTCTAACAACTGTTACTTGAGACTGAGAAGAGAATGGAGGATTTAGTCCACGCCCACGTTCTCATGCACTCCGGATTCTCTCTATCCGCGCAATTATACATTAGGGAATGAAATAACACAAAATAGTTAATCCTGAGTTTCATCAATGTTTAATACATTTCTTTTGTTTTATTTCTCTGACGGCCCATCAGCCAAGTATGAATTTCAGGATATATCGAAATTTGTCTATTATAACTGTATAATATAGAGAATACTTCATGGAAAGTGCTGGCGGCGTACGGTATTTACGCTCGAGTTGTTGACATATCAGAAATCGAACGAGTAAGCGCAGCGAACGAGTAAGATTTCTGATACAAAAACGAGTGCGTAAATACCGTACAAAGCACTTTCCATGCGGTATTGTGTTTATTATATACATACTGAGACATTCATCATTTTGGCGGCCTTTTTATTTTAAATCCTTTAAAATTGCTAAAATTTGCCGCTACACACTTACCGCAAAACGACAACGAAAACGAAGTATCAGTTTTTTAGTAAAAACGTTTGTGTTAAAACCATAAATGATGGTAAGGATATGAGGTAATCCAAGAGCTACAAGTAATCTTAACCGTTTGTTCTCAATGCACAATTAAAAATAAGTGAATCTAGGTAAAATGGCCGGTTTCAATATAAGCTTAACCTTAAATGAAAGGCAAAGTAGCTCAGACAAAAAGCACAACAAAACCTTACGTCTCGTTCTGTTTTTCCCTTTCCGCTGTTGTTTCGCCGGCTCTCTACTGTTTTCTTTATCGACAGTGAAACAAACGAAACTATTCCACTCCATTTCCGAAATTTTTTTCACTTTTTTAGCGAGAAAAACTCTTTGAGTAAAACTTTTTTCGTTGAATGTGATGTGTGCGAAGCGGCGTTGCAAGCTGCAATAAAAGGCGGGAATTTTGGCGCGAAACTCACACACCTCTGTGGCTTCTGATTGGACGTATCATTTTTTTCACGTGTGAAAACCATCGTTCGCTCCTCTGATTGGCCAGAGCTAATTTGCGTACGAAAATTTACGACATAGCTTTTTGGTGAGTATTTCTCAGTATGTATATAATAAAGACCAATATAGGTTGTCTTCCTTTCTTTTCGGTTGTTTTATCGCAGGTTGCATTACTCAGGCCACTTAAGGCCTGACTATCTAACTGAATACGCATATTTTGATAAAATGCTTTTTTGAATGGTTTGCTTCAGTGTTGTCTTTCATGTACAACTGTTAGAAGATAGATTTAATTTACGGCAAACGGCAAACGTCAGACTCAAGTTGAGAATTTCTTTGAGTAGCCTTGCGGCTAAAAACAATCCAAAGCAACTGTTATAGACAAAATTAACGTAAACCAACTAATTTGGGAGTAGGAGTAATGAACATTAAAGCACAAGTTAAAGGAAAACTTGGTCACGTGGAACAAATTCACGTTTTCCGTTTGCCGTACACGTGAATCTAAATCCCCCTGTTATCAGAAGGAGGCGTGTTTTCAATTCTTTCGTGTCCCATATTTTCAAGCATTTAGGTAATTGTGACGCCCTAGAATTCAGCAAATAGTTGTTTATCTTTCTGTAAGTATTATTTTGAGTTTATGTTGCTGTCCCTTCGAGGTCCTTCGAGTTTGCCTCAGCCGAAGAAGTAGTTAGACGAGTTTGCCTCGTAGTAGTCGTTTGGTGCGTTTGTCTCGCTGTTTTGACAAGTTTGGGTCTTGTATCGCAGTACATGCACCCCTAGCGTAAATAACAATTGTCTCGCTGTAACAAGTTGTAGAGATACAGTCTCAATTTTGTGGTCACCTTGTATCCTTAATTGTCTCGCAGTACATTCGCCTGTCTCCTACAATTAAAACCGCTGAATAAAGAAGTCACCCGCCATATTCTTCCATAATGAAGGGAATTTTTTTTTCAAATCATTTTGTGTTCACTGATGTGAAACCAAAACAAAAATATCCATCCGCTTTCCTTCTTATTCGATCGAGCAACCGTAGCAATCGTTACAGAGTCAGACTCGTCCAGTAAGATAATAAAAGAAGGAAAAAAATCACATACACATGTTTGAATGATGACTTTTCTTCTTTACATATTTTAATAACAGCAAAGAAATCTTGCACAACTTCGTCATCACCGATTCCGAATGAATGTCATTCGTCAAGGAGAACTGTTTCAGTTCAGTTACATTTAACATTCGAAAGCTAATAACTTCCTAAACTGTTCTTATCACGACTTACCTAATGAAATCCCCTGACAGTTGCCTTCTTCCTTAAAACGTTTCGCTTTCAGCTTTCCAATAGATACTGACACACGTCACATAATGGAAAAGCATGATTGTATGGATCTTACCTCAGCCCTCCCATCAGCTGGATCTTTCGAGTTGTTTTCCCAGGAAACGTAAGTAATACAGTATCCCAATTTGTCCTATTGAAACCGATTGACCATTTGAAAACTTCACAAAATTTCAGAGCTTGCTTTTATCTGATCTAAGTAGATTCAACTATCAAACATTCACTCCTGAAACAAGAAGCTCAATATCCTTAATGATCATAAATATTCCTTTTTGCAGAGAACAAAGCATGTTTACGCACCGTCGCCCTTGCACAAATCTGCGCATTTTGAAACAACTTGAAACAAGATTTAAACCACTTAACTTAAATCTAAAAGTGATAACGGCTAACCAATTTGGAAGACGCTGTTTCACACACCCAAATGATTTCATGACCTTTCATGGTGACTGAATATTGACTCACTCACTGATATCTGAGGAGCTCTGCTTCGCTCTGCACCTGGCTATGACTACAACATGAAGAAAGAAAAACACCATTTTACATTGAGAAAGCGAAGAATCCTTCAATGGTTTTCTATTTTAAGTATTCAGACAAGAGCTTTGATAATGTTGCTGTTAGAGGCGAGGAGCGCATTTTTAGGCCTCTTGTAAATTCGTTGAAGGAAAGTTATGCCTCAGCCTACAATTGAAACGCCCGAATAAAGAAAAGTCACCATGTTTATTCATAATGAAGTGAATTATTTTAAAATTATTAAATAAATGTCTTTACTAGCTAACAAAAATATCCATCCGCTTTCCCTACCTGAGCTAGCCTGTGAGCAGCATTTCGCATCGACTTTTTCGATGCAGATATTCAAATTCCAAGATCTGCTAGCAAGCTCTCCTTCCTTTTCCCGCCCCGTCTCCAGAGCGCCCCGGAGAGCTTGCTCGCAGACTATATTTGAACAACTGGAGCCGCCACAGAAAATATCCATACCATACCACAGACAACTTCCTTATTTTAACCCCCTCTTGACTTCGGAAATACCAAAAAGGGGTTACCCCCATGCCCTCGGAATTCCGTAATCGTTAACCCCCCTTCCGGCTTCCATTCAAATTATCCACTTTTTCGACAAACCCCTCGGAATTCCGGGCAGTGTCGTAAATACGCTTAATTTCACGCTTACTTTCTGCAAAATATTTCAAATGACTCCACCTCTGTACTTCCAGAAATTCTGGAATGAAACTTTTTCAAAAAAATAGCCCACTTCGGAAAAGAGTGATAGCCTGGGACCCAAAATAGGCACGTGCCCATTTATGGAATTATTTGGTGGGACGCGAATGTCAGTAAACAAACATGACGGAAAGTGAAGTGGAATGTTTCAGCGGGTTTTAAACAGCTCAAAATAGCAAAAAGGAAGGTGGAATTCAAAGAAAAAAGGCTGAAAGTGTGAAGCTGAAGGAAAAAGATGTACCAGGTTGAATTTTACCTCGAGAAACAAGAGAAGAATGCAGCGTGAAACAGCTTCAAAGATGGCTTCTTTGCGGTGAAGCCAAAACAACCGCAAAGAAAGCGCAGCTCGTACAAAAATAAGTACGCGTGGACCGGGAAGTTCCTGAAGTTATTTGTGCACAAAAAACACAACAACTTGCACGTCTCGTCATAATCTTCAAGGTGGCTGTTCGACTTGTCCCCCCAAACAATCCCATATATGAACGCGCGCTTAGTTTGGTTCCCAGGCTATTACTCTTTTCCGAAGTGAGCTGTAGAAGTTAAACCGCTGTTAAACATGCAACCTGCATTAACTTTACATTGTCGCAAACAGGTACGGAACCTTAAAATATAATAGAATATCTTGTGATGATTAGAGCGTTTAGTTTCGGACTATTAGTGACCATTCATATGCTCCGTTTCTTCCAACAAATCGGCAGAGATCTGAAAACCTTTTTAATAATTCCTAAGGTGAATGCTTATGCTGAATTTTTATCTCACTTTAATGACAGGCTTTGCAATCCGCCATAAAGAAGCTGAAGAAAACGAAAAGAAAAGATTGCAGCCATGCAAATAACTTTTGAACTGGATTCTGAGGTGAAAAATGAATTTAACATCAATAGCCCATTTCCGAGTTTACCCCAACCTCTGTTATCAAGCCTTTGATATGAAAATGATTTTTTATTCTCATGCAAATAAAACTCATTTACACAAAAATTAAAAAGGAAAAAGCAAATGTGGACTTAAAAGTAGCTTTCTTGAGCACGTACGGTGTCTACGAGCAAGCCTTAACTACTCAGTGGACGAAAGGAGAAAGAGTTGAACGAAAACCTTCCACACCCTTCGGAAATCCTGACAAGAAGTTGAACACGTTCATAAGTAGTATAGGGCGCACTAAACGAACCATTTTTGTCAAGGCCGTCCTTACAAGCACATAAGCTCCTTATGCTCAGACTAATGCTTATGCTTGCCTCGCTAGTGAGCTGGGACCAGGCCCCAAGTTGTTCAAAAGGTGGATAATGTTATCAACTAGATAATTTCTATCTAGTGCACGGCGCGATTGGTTTTCCTAATACTTATTCGCTGTACTTTGGTTTATAAGTTGCTTGAATAACGCTATCCAACGTTTGAACAAGCAGAGCCAGGTTTCAAAGATAAGTTCGATGTCTGACCCAGCAGACGATCTTTACTTAATTCAGGTCGACCCAAATTAGAGTTTGGCTCGTCTCGTGCAAAGTTCGACGTTTGGCTTAGGCCTAAGCCTAAAATACATCAAAGATAAATAGTTTTTCTATACAACCATAAAAACTCCATATGTGAATAATTTATGAAGTCGATATCCTCCATCGAGTGACCAGCTAAAGTGGTACTTGGTTCTCCTAAGTTACTGTATGCAGATCCTTTCCTAGGCACCTACCTGACAAAGAGAAAAACGTAACAACAAGTTTACTCTCCGGGGAACACCCTGAAATCAATAATCTATATCTAACACTCCTAGTATCGTAGTATAATGGTGAATTTGCGTGTCCCTTATCTTACACTAGCAGAGTCTGCACAGGTGAACCAGCAAGTTTACCCAAAAGAACAATTACAGTACATCTCATCCAGGGTAAAAAGTCTCATTCACGAAATATATCCTACTTATTCCCTGGCCTCAGATCATAACACTAATTTATCTGATCCGACACCTGTTATAGGAGCAAAACAAAAAAGGCGATTTTCGAAATGAGAAATTTTTTTCTAAAAATAGAGTGCCAAATATTATAAAAAGGCGATATTAAAGTTAAGTCCATTAAAAAACCAGAAGATGGCCTACCAAAATATAGTTTATTGAAACGCTAAGGTACTTCAGCATCGTATTTGTAAAACAACTAAAAATTAAACAGAAAAGGAGCTCAACAAAAAACCCAGAACCTATTTGGGATTAATTAGTCTTTGTTAATAAAGTAAACAAATTCACTGTTATACGTCAATTGATGTAAGCTTACCGCCATAGATTCTATTTCTTTTAATTTTTTTAAATTGTTGCTGCATACTTAATGAGCACTGGAGTCACTCACACCTAAAGCATTTCCCTCCCTAGAGCAGTAGCGTCACTAATGAAGCCGGGTTGCTCTGAGGATAAGAATGAACGCAAAGTATTTACAGTTTTTGTCAGCTGAGACTTTCAATATGGATTCACAAGGATTTTATTCAATCGACAGTCTGAAAGTTTTTCCAATCTGATAGAATTCTGAAACATTTTAGTGTAAAATTGATTGCTTTTTATGCATGCTAGAATAGAGATTTGACAAAGTTGCAGCAACGATCAAAGTAATCAATTCACTAAAAGAACCTTATGGGTTACGCTTGAGCTGGTTTTTATTTAATGTCTCTAGATCTCAGAAAAACTAAGACCAACGATTTTTTTTTCAGTCGCCAATATGTTTTTAGTAAGAGTAATTCTTCCTAAATTCCCATCAAGTGAAAAGCAGGAGGCACGGCATGCGGGGTAACACTTCTATACGCACTTTCCTTTCTATCTAAATACGGAAATGAAATATTCCTAAACAAAGCACCGACTACTGTATGTAATTATAAATTTGAAATAAATACTGTACAAAACCATCTCCGGAAATATAGACTTACCTAGAATTAAAGGAAATTTATTCACATAAAGCGAACTCTAATGTGACGTCATCACCAATGAGCACAAACGGTGCCCAGTACTTGACTGCGCCAAACTCCTCAGATTCTCTCATGCAGCTCATTGCTTGATGTAAGGCTTCACCCGCACTCTTCCCTTTTACAAGATGCTGATAGAAATGTTTCATGAACTCAAGAGTGGCCTTATCGTCAACTGCCCACAAAGACACGAGAACAGAGCGAGCACCGGCTCCCAAAAATGCCCTTGCTATGCCTACTACACCTTCTGCTTTGATCTCTCCTTGAGCACTATGACAACAACTGAGTACAACCAGTCTTGCTCGCATTTGAACACGCAGTACGTCCTTCAAGGTCAACATGAAATCCTTCTCACCATTATTTGGTGCCAAGGCAATTTCGCCTGCTTTCATGCTGCCATGTGCAGCAATGTGCACCAAAGCAACCGAACCGAGTCGTCTTAATACCTCATCCTTTGTGGCTTGTCTTCCAATAAGAGGTGTACAGCCAAGAATTCTACCAATCATCTCTACCTCCTCTCTGGCATGTGGCAATCTTGGTAGTTTTGTCACATCTTGCACCCACGGGTCACCCACAAGAAGCGCGCCAGACGTGACGTGGTAATCTACCGGGCAATCGGCAATTATTTTCAAGCTGGTAAGAGATGGAGCTATGCGAATTCTGAATGATTCACTGAGGTATTTGGAGTTTGGACCCTTCAATGCGGCAAAAGGAGCCAAACAGAGTGGACCTTCGGGGACGAATAGGATTTCACTTCCCAAAAAAAGATCTTGAATAGGATCAATGATTACGTCGGACAAAGTATTCAAAGAATTGTGTAAGTTCTGGAATTGACTGCCATCAAGAGTTGATCTTTGAACTGCTAGTCTTTCATGTCTTTTGTCATTCAGCAATTTAAGTGAGCGATCTTCACACTCCACATAATCTCTTGCACCAATTTCCTGACAAACAAGCTCCACAAGAGACTCAAAGAAGGAGCTAATTTCCCCCTTTGAATCTACTGGGTTTATTCTTAATTCAAGGGCCGTTCCTTCCTGACAAACCCAGAAAATTAATTCGTTCTCTCCAAGCGCCATAAATATCGTATTCGTGGGAAAGTGACTGGACAGTTCAAAAAAGGTTATCATGTCTCCTTCATCTGACTCAGCGTCTTTCACCTCTAATCCATAATTTAATGCCATAAGGTCCTTAAGACCCTGTGCTCGTCCACGATCGGCAGAAATCAAAGCTTCTATAATCTTGCCTTCTGCTAACAACAAGCGCCAAAGTGCAGTGTATGCTGTCTGGTATTGATCCCGTAAGTTTATTTTCCACTCGTTGTTCAACGGAAGACGATCTCTGACTTTCTTGAACGAACTAATACTTAGTTGGTAATATCCAATAGCCACTGGAACTTGGCCTTTATATTTAAAACAAGTACCAAGACTTGTGTACGTTGTTCCCTCTCCCAATTTGTCACCCAATTCTTTTGAAATTTTCAAGTCACGTTCAAGGTAGTCTATGGCTCTTTCAAAATCTCCCAGATGGCTATATGTGGCGCCAAGATTATGATACGCCATTCCTTCTCCCGATATGTCACCCAATTCTTTGAAAACTTTTAGGGAACGTTTGTCGTAGTCTATGGCTGTTTCAAAATCTTGCAGCTCGCGATGGGCGTTGCCAAGACTGCCATACGCCTTTCCCTCGACTGATCTGTCACCCAATTCTTTCGCAACTTTTAGACTAAGTTCATAATAGTGTATTGCTTTCTCTAAATCTCCCAGACTTTGATGGGCACTGCCGAGATTGCCATACGCTTTTTCTTTCCCCGAACTGTCACCCAGTTTTTTCGCAATTTTTAGATGAGATTTATGGTAGTCTATGGCTGCTCCAAAATCTCCCAGTCTGTCATGGTCACTGCCAAGATTGCTATACGCAAAACCTTCCCCTGATTTGTCACCCAATTCTTTCGCAATTTTTAGTTGACGTTCATGGTAGTCAATGGCTGTTTTAAAATCTCCGAGACTGCGATAGATGATGCCA
>NC_133205.1:39705512-39713012 GCF_958299795.1 Porites lutea
CTTTTTTAGCGCAAAAGTTCACCTGGTATAGCCTGCGTGGCAGGCGCGAAAAGGGGAGGGAAGAGAAAAATGCGAAAGAGAGAGGGAGATTGAACACCTGCTCTAAGAAGCGGTGTTTTTGCATATGCCCACCGTTACTCTGCTAATCCGATAACGTCAACTGTCAATATGTGACCAATCAGAAGGAAGTAGAGCGCGCTTCTCAGCATGGGCGAAACTTCAGACACGTCACTTTGTTTACCGGTAGTTGTTACGTCGAAAAGGTTTTTTTCAAATGATATCATAAATGAGTTAGTTAATTAGTAATTATTCCTAATAACATTGTCTTTAATTCAATAAACACTGTCCAAAAATAAATGAATTGGAAAGAACAGTTAACCCTTGTCGAAGTTAGAGTTGCCCAGCAAACCTGACAAATAATACTTTCTTGTGAATTAACAAAACTTACTGGTCTTGCCCAACCAAATAGCGGTCCCATAAACCGAACAGTCACCTGACAAAAAGGCGAATTATGAAAGGAGAAATATAAATATTTTTGTCAAAAAGCTCCATGGATAGTTTTTACCACTTTTTTACCGGAGATTCAAATCATATAGACACTTTTTTGCGGAGGCGTATGAACTATATGAACTAAAAATTTTGCTTGGCCAGTTTTTAAAATTCTCCGAATAATTAAAACCGGCCCCTTTCGTGAGAAACGGCTTGCAACGTCGAACCTGAACTTGGTGTTTAGCCAGACAAAACCTCCAACTGATCATCCTTGCCTGTTAAACAATCTATTGCAGCTTGTTCTCGTTCAGATTTTAATGCCAAGTAGCTACTCGATTGGCGTAATTTTGATCTGACCTTCTAAAGATTTTGCCAAGAAAACATGTTTTCTTTGTTGCCTGTCCCTTCATCTTGATTTTTTGTTCCTTTATGAGCGTAAATGAGTAATTCATTCTGGCTCTACCAATAGGAAATTTGCGGCCGAAGAAATAAACAAAGAGGTACGTCCGGTGTTCTTATAGCAGGTATCAATTTTCCTCTCTCCCCAATCCCCTCCTTTTTCCCTTTTCTTCCCTACTCCTTTCTCTTTCAACGCCTGCCACGCAGGCTAACCTGGTATAGCAACGGTTTGTAAGGAAATGATCTCTAAATGGAAATTTCTTTATTAACTCCAGTAAAAGATACTACTAATCCTTTATGACACCATCTGATAGCTTCTTTGAACTTTTTCAAACGAATACAGGCACTTGCACCTGAAAAGGAAAGAAATCACTGCTTCATGTTTGTTATATTAAGGAAGGAACATACCTTAAGAAAATATTTGAGAGTGGAAGAAGAGGAGGTTTTTTGCTATTAAAAATTTCGTATTCTAAGTGTTTGTGAACGGCTGATATGGTCTGGAGAAATTAAATAGTAATTATTATTCATTCAAAATATTTCCCCGGTTCTGATTGGATAAAAGCACACGCATAATTCACCATAACCAGCTACTGATGACCAAATTTGGAAGAATTTTGCGATTAATAAACCGATGACGTCAAAAGCGCAGCGTTCTTGCAGGTCAATGCACCGTTAACCGAGAAGGCCTGGGGACGAGGTTGAGTTGTTTTAGTTGTGAAAACAAAAATGGCGGACATTTCACTCGTTTCAAGAGTAAGAACTAGGCGAAATAATAGATAAAAACATGGCAAGAACAACGAGAAGACAATTCGAAGGGCGACATCTCCTATTTGGAGAATATTTGCGGAGCTGAACAAACCTAAACATGCACTATCGAAGTTAAACTTAACATCTATGGAGATAAGCATGTTTTAGCTATGTTTTTAAACTAGGAATTATTTTGAATCAATAATAAAACAATTATTGAATTCGGGTTTCGTTTCATATGAAGAATTATGGAGATCGAGGAGGGTGTTATCCTCCTCGGCCTACGGCCTCGACGGATAACACCCTCCTCCGTCTCCATAATTCTTCATAAGATACTCAGCCTCATTCATTAATTGTTAATTGATCTCTTGAATAAATAAGTGGTAATATTAGTGTCGATCCATGGCAATAATAATAATTATTATCAAAGTAAATTACAATTATCATAAAAAAATCTCGCAGAATCCTTTGAGGCATTTTTTTAAAAAGCTTTATTACTTTGACAATTTTATACGTAGAAGACTGTTAGACTACAAAAAGAGAACATTTGCCATAAAATATCTTCCCATGTCAAATGTAAGGTAATGACGTCATAAGTCACGTGACTGTTTCCCAATTAGGTTTTTTTGTTGCTGTAACAAGATTTTATTAACGAGTTAAAAAGAAATAGCATATTTGAGGTTTTAGTTGTGTGGGGCCTTTAAAAATATCCAGCTGACGTCCGTTATTTAAAATTTAAGGGGGTAAAGAACATGAGCGAAAAAGTCGGGAGACTAGGCCGAGGGCTGTAGAGAGTCAACCATTTATCACACGGCAGGGAAAATTTGCGGGAAGGTAATGTTCTACCTGATAATTTTTTTCATGAACAAAAGAGACATGACATCATCAGTCACGTGATCTAGACGTTTTGAATATTTTAGTTCGTTTTTAAAGCCGTACTTTTTTGGTATAAATTGGCAAGTTTTTGCTGTTTTTTCTCAATAATTCTTTACACTGTATTGTCTCTAAGAAGACAATAATCCTGAAGTTTTGAATTTTTTTTTCAGGCTTCTTTATGCAATTGCATAAATTGCGTTCACTGCGACGATAATTTCCTCACTTTCATTTCATTTCCGCAGTTCATATATGATTTATTTCATATATCAATAACGCTCATTGCTTTCACGGGATCATATGAACCCACAACTGACCTGCTCCCAACGTCAGTGGCTTCATAGCTCAGTTGGTAGAGCATCGCACCGGTAATCGCGAGGTCACGGATTCAAACCCCGTTGAAGTCCTGAATTTTTTTCAGGCTTGTTTACGCAGTTGCATAAATTGCTTTCACTGCGACGATCATTTCTTCATTTTCATAATTATTATTCCATTTTCAAGGCAGAACCTGAAACGAATACTAAGCTAGAAGTTTAAAAGTTGCATAAATTGACCGATATTGCAAGTTAAAATCTTAAAGGAGACCTGCTCTTGAGACTTTTGTAAAATCCTTTTCAACGTAACTGTCTGTTTGCCGAAATAAATGTTCAATGTTTGTGTCTATAAAGGAGAACTTTAAAAACTAAAAGGATGTATTTGGCGGCTATATTGTTTCTCTTCATTCCGGGGAGAGAGATCATGTAGCGGCTCTTCTAACCCTAAAAGCCAAATGGTTTACTACCCTAACCTAAAACAATGGAAGTAATGATGAACACTGTTGTGTTCATGATGTTTTCCCCGACCAATGAAAAGACACCTTACGAGCACTGAACCGTATGATCGTACGATTCTCTCCCTCTTACGAATCGATAGTCCATAGATTTCTTAAACGTTCTCCGGCATGGACTAAGCCTGAAAGAGTATTAATGGGTTTTTTGTGACCTTTAAGTCTACCTTCGATCAGTTAAAGATTAAATTCTACGAGGAAATTAAAAAAAAAAAAAAAAAAAGTCGTGCTTCAAAACTGTCAATCAACATGGAAAAGGAATATATACCTCTTTTAAACTCGAATTGTCAGCCTTTACCGAGGTGGTCCAGTGGATCGGAGACGTTAACTTTTAGTTCTAACTGATTCTGAGGGTCCGGGTTCGAATCCCGTTGAAGCAAATTTTAAAAATCTCTTTTTTACCTGCGTGGTGCATATAGCTAATAACATAATGTGGTAAATTGAAAGCAATGTTTACAGGCCGGGAATATATAAAATGCGGTATGTATCATATCATATCATCTACTGGTATTTTTAGTAATACTGGACACTGTTATCATTACTTAGCTCAACTGGCTCAATCGTCGATTTTCACAAGTGCCTAATTTAATTTGAGAGGTAACTGCTTAGAGATGGGACGTCAGAATGAACTAAATTCGACAGTTTCAAATTAAATACGACTTTGTCGAATCTGCGACTGCAACGTTAAGCGGAGCTCTCAAGCGTGAAGCGCGCGCAGCGGAGCACCATGCGTAAGAAAATGTGGTAAACTACCCATCCGAGAAAATTTGATAATCACGTGACCGTCACCGACTGACCGCCCCGAGAGTCCGTCCGCACCACATGCATACCAATGTAAAATAATTCAATCAACAGGTATGGCAACCGAAATACAATTCAAGGTTTTATCTGGAAAGAAATCGCACTGCCGCCCGGACTTTAAGAAAGAAAAAACAACAACAAAGTCGTGTCTTTTTCGACGTTATTTTTGATGTTTACACTCACGTGGATAACAGAGAAAGAGCTAGAGCGAGTGATTGAAAACAAAAGACACGAATTTTGTAGGAAAAAAACATGAAAATTCAAAGCGGAGGTGAGACAATGAGAAATGCTAGCGGCCAGCAAGGTGAAAATGAGGGGCAGTGAAAAATAAAAGCGAACATGAACACAGGAGGCAAAATATTAGGTAAGCACGTACGACAGTTCCTCCATAAAAATAATGTGTAACTAGTAAGTTTGACGATTTAGTCCTACAAAACAGCGTTGTAGTTGTGCAAAACAACGGCAAAGAAAGACAAAAAAGAGTGCTGCACGTGCACACTTTTTTTTTGCTAATTAGAGAAAAAAGTGTGCTGCACGTGTAATTTGTTTCTTTGCTAATCACATCTATTGATCTTGATGCCATTTTCATTGCCGTCCCCGTTTAGCATTACACGACTTAATTTTTTTTCTTTATAAGTATTATTAACCAGAGCTTCGCTTTTAGCCCTGGCTGAATATGTATGTTATAGTGTAGTAAAATAATTATAATTTACTTTTACCGGTATCACTTGTAATATTAATAATAATAATAATAATAATAATAATAATAATAATAATAATAATAATAATAATAGTAACAATAATAATAATAACAATACAAGATAAAAAATTATTGATATAATAAAAACTATTTACCTTACGGGGACTGAAATAGCTAAGGCGCCGGTAATGTTGTCCGAGGAACCAACCCACGGAAAAGCGGTAAGAAGACAACAGTTTTACCGTACGCGAGCGTTTAGTTGACACTTATACCTGGTTTGTACTGTAATTAAATTAATAATCTCATAATTGTGGTCAGGAAAGAAATATTCAGTGGAGATGGATTTATAGTTGATTTACCTGGCACACAAGCTTTAAAAAAATATGGTAGTAAGTCGATGGCAATTTTTGAATCATTTAGAGCTTCAGTGTAGTTCCCTGCGAAAAGAAGGAACGCAGAAAACAATTACACCTTAAAAAGAACCGGTTCAGTTGACACGTTCACCTGGTTTGTACTGTGACGGATTACAGTATATTTTAGGTTGCCTTTCTCAGTAACTTGTCCTGTCAGTTACTGTGCTTACATTGTAGCGGATCCTTCTAAAATCTCCCGCCCTTGGCAAAAGAATTAATGGAGACCGAAACCAATTATGGAATTGCACGCGCCTTAGGCATTCTACCAATGAATAGCAACTGAAATTAGTTATTCGGAGCAGCTTTTACTTGTGGTCTTTTCCTTTAGAAAGCGTAAAACATAAAGCATGACTAGAAATATGTAACTGACACGCCTTGCTTGACTGTTCTTACAAAAACTGTCCTTACAAAACCGATACATTTAAAAGTGTTTAGAAAGTTGACAAGCAACTTCTTACCCAAATCTAAATGTGCTGTTGCCCTGTTGCTGTACAGTTTGGCGTTCAGTTCTTTATCCTTGCAGTTCACTTTAATTCCTTCTGTGTAGAAGTTTATGGCGCTGCTGAAATTCTGTTTGTTGTACTCATCGTAACCCTCATTGTTGTAAACCTCTGCAATTGCTATAATACAGCAATTTATAATTATTTCAGTGATTTTTTAAAACTTTTTGTGATAAACCAACGTAATCATTATTTGCTCTTGATCGGTCTACTCCCAGCCAGGATTGAAAATAGTTAAATTAGGCCCGCGCACACTCAGTGACAAAATGTACATGTATTTGTGAATAACAGAGATCTTCCATCTAACCGGATAAAATTTTTATACTGTTGACATTACATTATGGAAAGAAAAGAGCAAGGTTCGCCTCACCCTTTAAAGTGTCATCGTCAAACAGGAGTGTTTCATCATCTGCTGATGTGACGTCACCTGATCCCGGACCTCTCTCCATGAATGCTCTGACACCGGTTTAAGATTGGATTATCTTTGCCTAAGAGCCGTTGCCAGGGCCTGATAAGAGAAACGGAAGATCATGTTTACTTGCTTTTTACAATATGTTAAGAATTTTTATCCATATTATACTTTTTGTCAACGCATTTATCACATCCAATGGCTTAGAAAAGGAGTCGTTATCACTTACAGTCAACTCTCGTTTGCGGACACCTCTCTATTACCGAGACTCCACTAATTACGGACAGCTGCTGAATCCTCGGTGAAAATTACACATATTTGACTGAAACAAATTCCCGCTAAAACGGACTTACGGACACTTCTGTCGATCCCGACAAAACAACTTCATTCCATGTTCGAACTCTCGTTATGACGGACATCAATCAGCTTTTTTGGAATTTTTGGCAGAATTATCACAGATTACAGTTTATTTCTTCCTCTTCTTCTCTTCGTCTCTGTCACTTTGGTTGAAAAGTGAACATTCCGATTCTCGTTTAACATGATCCTTGTAAGAAACTACCGTACTTACTTGCAAAAAACTCTATGGTGTTTGTGTCAGTACTACAAATTTTTCATTGACTGTTGTGGTAAATGAAAGGGAGATGCAAAAAAAAATTAAGGTCTGTTAATGTTACGATTTGTCTTGTTTGTAAATAAAGTTCTGACGCTCTTTATATGCAAAAAAATGCACTGCAATTGGTTTTGGAGACAATGTACAATATGAATAAAGTTAATTCCGCTAATGTCAAGAAATTTTTTCTCGCAACCCGTTATTACGGACTCTCGCTATAAAGGACACTAAATCGCGGTCCCGAGGGCGTCCGCAGTCAGTAACGGGAGTTGACTGTATTCTGCATAATTAGTTAACTGAGGAGTGAATTTTTTACGATAACTTTTCTGTATTCGGTCAGGTTGAAGTATCTTTGTATGGACAAAATTGCTTCGAAGACATTTACATCAAATTCAAGATATCTGAGCTCGTAGAAATTTCGTAACTACCTTGCGTGCGAAGAGATACCCCTAATTACGCATGCAGGATCGCAAATTCTTGAATCTGAACTGCAAGTACCAACTGATTCAACTTTCGAATAATAAATAAATTAATGGTATCTTGGGGGGCACGGCTTGACCTGGCTTGTCACATCAGTTAGCCTCCCACACAGGCGTTTTTGGGGGAGCCCGTCTTTCATCTCTAACCACAGAAATACGAGCTTCCCTAAAAACGCCTGCGAGGGAGGCTTGTCACATATATACCAACAGACAAAGATACAAAGAACACCGACATATGAGCTATGTTTTTTTTT